>NC_090665.1:8685000-8880000 GCF_013368605.1 Nyctibius grandis
AGGTAAAAGAATGCAACAGACATTCATATTGTTTCAGAGATGTATATAATGCTTCCATATTATAATTAGAGATTCTGATTCCATTTTATAAATATTCTAAATGCATCTGTATTAGATCAACACTAATAAAAATACTGTTTTTTACATTAATTAATAGAGTTAGGGAAAATTAAGATGGGAGGGTTTATGAATCAGAAGCATTACATTAATATATGTACGTATTCGTAGATGACATGTCACTGAGTCACCATTGTATTTTTAATTGCTCTATTTACGGATAAAAAAAAAATACACACTGAAGTTCTAGTATATTTAGGCTACTGAAACCATAACTTTTGCATTTTTATTAGCCATAAAATTACAGAAGTTAAAACCGAATCATAGTTTTGGAGGATATTGAAATGATATGTTTTTTAAATCTTCTACATCTACCTCTTGGCATATCACAATTTATTCAGTTTACTCCAAAAACATTACTGTAAATCTCTCAAGTTTATCGGTGATAAAATCGTTTCTTGTCAATGCATATACAAGTACACACATACGCATATTTGGGGGCCACAAATATTTTTTAAATTGGACTTAAAACTGGAGGAATCTTAAAAGAATTTTATTGGTTTTATTTATTGATTGAGGAGGGTAGGAGTACACTGATTATTAGGTTAAACAACAGTAATGACCTATTTTCTCTTCTGGCTAGAATTACATCATGATATTCTGCTGCTTCCTGCATTTTTTTAATTCCTATTTACTATCAATGTAATGGGAATACACAAGTGTGCTGGCAGCTTTTTTTTTTAATTGTTGTGCAAGTGAAAATTATCTTAATTTAAAGTGCAACATCTGGGGAAGGTAAGAGCTGCTTCAGCTACAGGTAGGCTAACTGGGTAAACATCTTAATAGAAGTTAATGAGAGCATGTACATGGCAAACAATATGAGCTATAAATTGTATTAAATGTGCTGGGTCAGTTGGGTTTAGAGACTGTTATCTGCTGGTCTGTATTTTCCATTTTCCTTTGCATAACTGGACGTACACCAATTGCATGTTACTTTCTCAGTAATCAGTAAGCTTCCTTTTATACATGAGCTTCTATAAATCAGGTACCCAGAAAATGCCTTTTGAATATTTTTGCATTCAAACTTTGTGGTTCTGCATGGTCTTCTTTTCTGGGGAAGCATATATGTTATCATAAATGCCATCATGCCAGCATTCAGATTCAGTAAAAAGAGAATCAGTTCATAGTATGGGTAAAGGGATTGTTTTGTCATACAGCTAATGCTATACAAACTGTAATATCCTATTAATGATGTCTAGTTAAGTTTGAGTTTGGGCTTGCCCGTTAATGGATTGCAGTCCACCAATAACATTTATAAAAATAAAAATGATTTTGTTGTGAGCTCTGGAGCTCTAATGCATCAGTGTATTTACTTTTAATCTGTGTTGTTTCTATAATACAGTCTTTAGAGTCAAAGACAATCTGTGTTGATATAGAAATGTAGATATGTGGTGAGAAATTTTTGTTTGAAAATTAAGAAATATCACAAATTAAAATATTTGACGATATCTTGAGTAATTAATTTTCCATGCCTACATAATGTATTTTTACAACACTTAATTTATGTGTTTTTGAGTAATTAAAATGTGTATGTCCTTTGTAACATCACTTTATCGAGTGTATAAAAAGAAACAGAATCTTTGAACTTGCAGCTATTCTAAGTGGGGAAATTAATTTACTGTTTCATATGTCAGTAAGTATAGAGTACTTTGGGTTGTCTCTGATGCTAAATATACCCATACTTAGTAAGTGTATCATAGTAAGTGCAGCATCAATGAACTGATATGTTGATATCATCACTATAGAACTAGAGAAACACCAGCTATAAATTTACAGGACCCTCAGTGACATCAGTATAACTGAGAGATGAATTTGGTCCTGTGTTGATAGAACAGGTTACATCACTGGCTGTAGCTGCTCAGCACTGTACTGAATATGGATGGCAGTTATTTACCATCAGCCCAGTGCATTTTTAGTAAATTCTGGTTTCCTAGTGATCACTTACCAAATGATTTCTCTTCGTTCCTTTTGCTTGAAGAAGAATGTATTCTGTCCTGTATGTTATCAGTTTCCAACTCGAAAACTGAGCTGAGAGAGGGAAGGAAAAGGAGCACAACAGTATTAATATATTTGCTACTGCACTGATTTTGCATTACCTCCCACTGAGCAAAGCACGGAGTAGCATTAGTGTTGCCTTGTCTGCTCATCACTTTGGTGAGAGGAAAATTCCTCAATACCAGACTATGCTGCAGATGTCAGGAAGTTAAAAATATGCCACGGTTTTAAACCTCTAGTGCAGATTATATTTTACTGTAACCAACCAGGATCAGACTCTCCATCAAATGGCACTTAGAAATATCGCTCGCTGCAACTCTACTGAAAGCCTTATCAAACATGCCTTTGCTTGAGATGACAAAAATGCACACTAGTATGCAGCATGGAAAGGTGTTTGCTTTTGTTTCTACAGTTCATAAAGAGAACTGGTGGATTATCTGTATTGTGCAATACAGAGATTGCAGATAATTTTTACAAATGTGTTGCAAAAATCTGACTGAATACTAGAGTCCAAAATGGGGGACGGGCAAATGGACAAAAGGTGCTTGTAAAATTTTGTTCAGGACTAATAAATATTGAAATTTCTAGATTACGTTATCAAAACAATTGTATTCACTGTCGAATTATTATTATTTTCAGTTGCAATTGATTTGGGAAATATAAATGCATTTTTAACTTTGGCATGTTTGATAATATTGTAATGATTTAGAATGCAATTCCACACTATATTTGGAGCTAAGTGAAGAGGCAGCATTATTAGCTGCCATAGACTAAAATACCTTGTAATGATATAATTGTATGCAGCCCGTGGAGTACAAAATAAGACTGGTGTCTGTGCTTGGGATGGAAAACACTGAGCTGATAGGAACACAATTTTAAGTACAGACCTGCAAAATTAGTGCATGGCAATAATGCATGGCATTGACAAATTGAAAAAAATTCTATTAAAAAGATCTTGAGTCAAAAGGAGCACGTCTGCACCAGCTCTGGTCTGCTTTGGAACGTGACTTGGCACTGGGAAAAATAATGTAATTTGTCAGTCTCCAGTTTAGTGTCTCGTTCTGTTATCTGCTGCATTTGTTGGCACGTTAAGTAATGATTCACACTATTTGCATGGTTCTCTGCGTTGCTGGAAATGCAAAGCAATTTTGACTGAATGAGTTCCTGTCCTGAGAAAGAGGATGTAAGAGACCATCAAGAGCTCTTAGCCCTTGATAAAACGATGTTTGCTGAGTGGAATTCAAAACTTTAACAGGGAAAGTAGAGCATCTCCAAAACTTGTGAAATGTTATATGTGTTCCTCCTTGGTTATTCGTTTTTAATTAGGGATTATGATGATGATTGGTTTTACTCTAAAATAATGCCATTTACCACCTTCTCTTGAAAAGGGTTTCCCCATGATGTGCTTAACAGTATGAGGTGGTGGTGCTTATTCACTTTACTAATGAGCCTGAACACCAGATAGCCTCACTATCAGTCTTCTCATAGTGGGAAAAGCTTCAAAAGCAGCAGAGGTTATAAGCTCTTGTACTTTTTTATTTCAGAGATGAAATTTTGAGTCCTTTGAGTGGTGCATGCTGATGCAGTATTTAGTACCATGCAAAACAGAGACAAGCAGCCAATCTTTCTTCAGCATCACTTCAACCACTGGTCTGGATCTCTACTACCATTACAGTGAGTCAGCAGAAAAGAGAATTTTCTTCTATCATCTCATGGAATCACAATCTTCATTAAAGGAAAGAAACAGATGACAAGATGTATTTACGCTTTCATGCACATAAAATTAATTACAGAGCTAGTATGCTCTTGTGTGTGCAAGACTGCCAAATCCATGAAATGTGTCACTCTCCAGATAGAAACTAAGTGCAAGAGGGTTAATGTTTCCCATAGCTGGGTTTGAAAAGAAAAAATTTGTGTTATGTGAAAACATTACACTTGAGTCTTAGCTGAAAATGAATAGAAGCCACTGGAATTTTTTAGGGTAACGTCAACAGGGCTAGAGATAGGTACAGTAAGATATACCTAACCTGTTTGTTAGGAGACTCTATGGATTTCTAGATGATCTTCTATATTTAGAAGAGATAATATTATTGAAATGTGTGTATCCTTGTAGTTAGTTTCTGAGGGTGTTCACTGTGTGTATAAAAAGTTATGAAATTCTGCTTCATGATTTTTTTAAAAAATCCAAAGTGCCACTCATGATTCGTTTGTCTTGAAACTGCTTAGAGCAGTTAAGAGAAAAAACACACCAAAAAAACAAAACTGCAAACCAAAATTACCTTTATGTAAAAGTAACACTACAACTGTATTATGAAAGGAAGATAAAAGGGAAGACAGGAAGACAGTGTGACTAATGGTCAGAGAGAATCTTTTGTTGTTGTCTTTAATTATGAACTTCAGTATATTCAGAAGCTTCAGTTCTTTCTATTTATTTTTTACTGTAAATTCCTGAGTTTCTATTGTGAATATTTTCTTCTAACATTATTTTACTTCAAGGTACTGAACGTTAATGATGAATTTTGTGTAAGACTACAGTATAATGAAGTGCTGGTTGTTTATTAGTAGTCGTAGTATTTAAAACAAAGCAAAGCTCCCCCAAAGGGTGTTAGAAATACAAATCATATTGAGGTCTAATGGAGACTTGTGGTCTTAAGTACCTTAATGCTTCCTTGTAACTACCAGTGATTCCCCTGTAATCTTGTTCTTTCCTTAGTAATCCCCATAGCTCACACATCCCATTTGTGTATGCACAGCATACACAATTTTCATAGCATTTTTTTTACGTGCTGGATTCCAGAACATTAATATTAGAGTTAAATACAACAGCGCATATACAATTGTGCATTATGGCCAGCAAAACACTCTTCTCACTAACAGAGCTAAGAAAAATATTAGGAAAGAGATTATTTTCAGATAAGATTTGTAATTATGGAGTTAGTGAAGCAGAGATACAAGCAAGTAGTTTGAAAAGGAAAAAGGTGCATAGAAGGCTTCTGAGTCATAGAGGGAAAAATTCCTGAAGATTCTGCAAAAGTGGAAGGAACAATTTGGGATCAACTGTTCACATCAGTGTAAAAAAAGTAAATTGAGAGCTTTGAAAATGAGAGATGACTTTTAACTGATGTTTGAAATAACTAGAAAGGCTTATGCTTTTGTGAGGAAACATGAAACCCAATCCTTATCTTTATTTTAAATAAATGTTTAACATAGGCTTTTAGAATAGAAGATGGATTTTTCCTCCCTGCCCCGAAACAGGAAGATTCCGTAGCAGTGAGTGTGCAATAGATTAAAACATCCAAAAACTCTACTTGCCTCCCACTGTATATTTTGACTGCAGAACCTTTGCAATAATGGAGTTTTCAGGATTTTAACTGGGGTGGGGATGGCATCACTGATGTCCCTCAGACGCCTTTAAACATCCCTGCTCTAAAGCTTCAGTAACTTCCCAGCTAGAGAACATTTTGCCTACACTGTTTATGTCACAGCCTGAGTAAATACAAAGCAACAACATGTTGCCTACATTGGTCTGCAGCTTAAGTACCTATATTCCCCTTTCCCCACCCCAGGGATGCAGAAATACTGTCTGAATGGGTCTAAATACAAGGTGAGAATATCACTTCCACAGTAACTATACTCTGTTGAATAAGCTCTGCAGGTGTTCTTACAATAGTGAAGCTGGCGATTTAGGGAAATCTTGTATGTTAAGATAAGCAGAAATGTGGGCCACGTTCCCTGCTCAGGTAGCATGCTGATAGTAATTGATAGGCTTTGGCCAGAGGTGGGTTTGGCTTATGGCTCTTCAAAGCAACTTCCTACATGGTCTGCTTAGCCAGTAAAAGTTATACATGAGTTTTGCAATAAGGGATTCAAAACTAAATTGACCCTGAAAAAAGTCTTGTGAGGAAGTTTTCACTTTTTGTTTGCAGGGATGATTTTCATTATTAGTAGTTTTTGAAGGCTCAGGAAGCTAAAACTGCTTTGTGATGATGGATAACAACTGACTTCCGATGAATGCAAAGTGATAGCTTATGCAATAACTTGATTTAGCAGGAGAACCATATTAATTTTTAAAATGTATTTGAGCATCTCCTTTATGTTCCAGCTTCTTGTGTTGCAATAAGTTATCAGAGATGTTCTTGGTTTTAATCCAAACCTTAATAAAATTTTGCTTGAGACAAAGTGATAATTCTTATTGAAACATTTGTTTTGAGGCACAGATACATATATATGTATCTCTAAAGCTAAGAGTGAAAAGTACTGGGCTTGAAATACCACAATGAATTGTTCTTTTAAGAGAGGTACTAGGCAACAATTACATAACTATTCCTAATTTCTTTTTTATATGTTAGAGTCACAGAACCATTTAGGTCGGAAAAGACCTTTAAGAGACAATACATTTTATCTTCAAAACATCTAAATGAGTAAAACCCCTACAAAAATTCTGAGATTCTACAGTCACTGTTGATATGTTTGGATTTTTTCCTCCCCAAAAGATAAAGGCCAATCACTGTCCTTTTTATGTTTAATCCCTGCCAAAAGATCCCCCAGTTCTTTCATTTGGATTAATTAATTACAATATCCTATTCTGCAATGTTATATAACAGTTCTATGAAACACTTCCTTGTTTTTCCAGAGACGGCTCTCCAGCACTGGTCTTATATAAGAAGTTCATAAATTGCAAAATAAGAATTAATGCACTAGCACTCTCAATCTGCAATTTCTTTTTTGTACATGAATAATAATATTGATCTTTTCTATCACTACACATTTTGGTGGTGTTTCTTTTCATGCATAAGCCCAGTAGCAAGGTATATGCTATATTTTAAACAGAAGTACTGCCCACTGGATGAAATTCTGCAGACTTTGTAATGCAGAAGGTCAGACTAGCTGATCAGACAGGTTCCTTCTGGCCTTAAATCCTATGAACGAAATTGTAACCTCATGTGGGAAGGACCTCTCTAAAAATGCCTTATTTATGCATGCTTAGTATTTCAATAGTATTTGGTTTTGTTAGAAAGAGAGTGACTAAAGAGACTATAGAAGTATCAGCTTATGCAGATCCTGTCACCTTTCTACAGAGTTAAACTTTCTGTTGGTATTGGTTTTACTATTACCTAAGGGCATACAGCCCTCAATGCAAACCCCGTAGAGGTAAGTTGGAGATTTTTAGATTAAGTCCATGTTATCTGGTGTCATACTGATGTGCAGTCTTAGCACCATCAGGTTTCAGTTTTCTGGGAGTTAGTAATCTTTAAGATAGTTTGAAGTTCAAACAACAAACAATGATTCAAAGAGCCATTACCCAGAACTCTGAATGTGCACCTATTAGTTATTTTTGTCACTTTATACAATTATTTCATACCATGCTTTTACCTTACTTTTATGAAGTGGACTATCAATTAGCTACATTGGACAAGTGAAGCAGATACAGTACCAGCTCTTCCAGCTCCAGTAAAAGAAATTACTTTTACTGAACTGCTTTATCATTTATAACCTTCAGCAATTCTGGGAGGGAAGTAGAATCTCTTAACAAGAGAAATCATGACAGTAGGGTATGCAGAGTCAGTAAAGCTATAGTGCAGGTTATTGCTGGGTTTTGTTTGTTTTTCTTCTCAGCCAAGTAACCATTTCTTTTTTCTATTCAGCCTTCTAAGCTGAAGGTATTACCAGAAAGCTTTTTAGGGGAGCCATTAGCTATGAAAAAGAAGATAAGCTCAGTTACTAATGTGTGTGCTAGGTCCTCTGAAAGTGATACTCAGTTCTTTGCTATAGCACAGAATTTATATATGACCTTGAACAACTCACTCAGGTGGAGCTCTCGTTCCATTTAAGTCAGTGATAGTTGGGTGATTTTAATGGAGCTGGGATTGGTCTTTTTTTCATAGTTTCTCTGCATGAAAAATGAGAGAAATAGGAAAGTAGTAGCTTCCTCAGGATGTTGTGAATATAGTAGGGTGAAGGATGCATGTAAGATGGTAGGGTTGCCCAAATGATTGCAGGAGTTATATGCAGTATACAACAGCAATTGAATAAAATAAATAAATCCGATCCAGGAATATTTGTGAAAATGCATCACCTCAACTTCTTTCCTATATCATTCCTTTATTCCTCTGACATCAATGTCTTTTCCTTTGGAATTAGTTCTCTTTAAAATATGTCTGTATTAACCACTCCATTCTGTTCGTGATGGTCATGATTTTGTTCTATAGTTTGTAGTCACAGCTTGATTAGCTATCCTGCTTCTAAATGCATTTCTTGACAATGGCTTTGGAAAATTTTCTTTTATTTTCATACTGATTGTCCTGTACAATAATCACTGAATTGAAAAATAGTTTCTTATATTAGACCCATTGTCTTTCTACCCTACATTTCTACTTTTAGACCTTTTTTATGCTATATCTAACTATGAGTTTGTATGCTGCCTAATGTAAGAGTCCTGATCTCAGATAAAATACTAGAGGCCACTGTAATACAAGCGGTGATAAAAATATGTATTTATAAAAGCCTTAGTGTTACTGTCTGAGCATTTCTGAAATAAAACTTGTTAATTAGTTTTATCTAATGGAATTCTCACTGGATATTCTCTGTGTGAATAAGTTTTTTGCAAGCTGGAAACACTGTTTATTGATTATTACTGCAAATTCTTAGAAATGGAGACTTCTGTTATTTTTTTTGCCAAGATAGATTATTAAGGGCGTGATCATCAGAAGTAGCTGAAGTGTGTTTGCCTGAAAAATATCATAATAATAATGGCAGTAGTTTGTACAAGTGATGATGTCCCTTGTGTGTGCTCTTTTTAATGTACAGCAGAAGTTATTTAGTCATGTGGAAACCAAAAGAGGTCAAAGGCAGAGAGCCAGATGCTATTTCTATTATTCTGATTGTTCTTAAATAAATGCAATTGTCTAACATGAGACATATCTCCGAGAAAATTAACAGTGTAGTTATTACTGAAGCTATAGTTAAGAGACAAAAGTCATGTTGCAGAGCTATCACGAAGGATCTTTACTCACTGTTCTGCCTTCCTTTTATTTGTAGTGATATAAAGCAAAAATGATCTTACATGATTTTTCCTTATATTTTGTTTTCAATTTTATTTTTCATTGCATCCATTCTGAGTGAGTTTCATGAGATTTCATGAGACCTAGGTCCATCAAAAAAAATCTGTGTTCATTCTTATCTTGGATGCAACTGTGTAATGCATTCTGCAGTTAACGGCTCAGAAGACCTGTGAGGAAAGATTTTAAATGGCTACAGAATAGGTTTGTTTGTTTCTTTGTTTTATTGTATGCATTTAAAATGAAGGTTTGTACTTTGTGTTGAATGCTTAGCTTTGACTGTTTACCAAGAGAGAGCTGCTTGGTCACTCGCTTATTTTAATCTAGTAGTACTGTTGTAGCTGTGATCATCTATCAATATAGATGAAGCGAATTTTTCATAGTAAGCGGTAATATCTTTTATTGGAAGAATTTCAAAAAATACGGACGCCTTCAGGAATACATGCGTGCTTTAGGCAAAGGCTTTTGCGCCCCAAACCGTGTCTTTTGCTCCCAATCATAACAGCTGGTCTACTAAAAGATATTACCTCTTGCTGTATATTTTTCACCTTGACCTAGAAATATATTTCCTTCTCAACATATTTATGATATTAACACATAATTTTGTTAATCACTTTGCTGTAGCTGCTTTTATTTAGGTGTTAACATATGGATTAGTATTCAAAATACCATCTGGACATTTTGAAGTTTAAATGAAACAGTTTCACTGGTTTGTTAGGCAATGCTTGAAACTTGCAGTAGTTTTCCTCTATTTTGGGTCACGTTTCTCTGTATTGAGGTCCTTAGCGCTCTCATGCTCCTTGAATTTATGAAGACTCTAGGACTCTTGCTAATGGATCTTGATCTGTATATTATATAAGGAATTTTAATACAAAGCAGCCAATTAAAAGCCACTTATTTTCTGCTATGTCACTTAAAATTTGGAATGCTAATTACACTGAAAATACCTTGCTATAGTTTTTTGGAAGTATGATGTTGTCATTGTAATTATCATCTATTGCTACTGTCATTATAATCATCACTCCTTAACAACAGGAATATCAACTGCACTGTGTGTTTCTGTCATCAGAACTGTAAATAGGGTAGATTTGGTTTTAGACTGTTTATGGTAACTTACAGAGTTAATTTCAGAAGTACACAGCAAGGGTGTGAAAAATGCTAGTAGCTTAATCTTTCATCTCAATACTGTAAGAATCTCTGATGTACGTATGCAGATATATAGCATGGTTAAACGGGATCTTATATCTTCAGATGTTTTCTAATGTAATAAAGTGTTGACTTGAACATGGATGGTCATAAAATCTGACTATACTGACTTCACTGCTTTTCTGTTCAGAAGTCAATTGTTAGGTCTTCAGCTGATGGGAATGACCAATTTAGAGAGGATAGTTGTTTATTTACTCTTTGTGGTGATAGCTGAAGTCCCTTTTTTAATAATATCTCATTATACAAGACTATTCAGCCAACCTGTGTCTTTGTCCCTGTTTTAAAAATATTTAAAAGTATTCCTACCTATATTTCGGGAGCCACCCTTATTTCTCTTATACGGTGTGCCTCCTGATACTGCACCTCTGATTGCTGTTTCCCAACTGCCTTCCTTGGAATATCAGCAAATACAATCAACTGCTTTCTTTTCCTTTAGACTTTCAGATTTAGTGGGTATTTTTTCGCCCTCTCTGCTTGGATTTATTTCTAATGGTTCCCCTCCCCCTCTTCTTCAGTTTACAGACTTCGCCAATGCTTTTTTTTTCCGTGCTGATTGCAGGAACACCCACCTTTCTGTCATTTTAGTAGAGCCTTTCATGCTCTTTTCTCTGTACTAGCCCTCTAACCAGATATTTAGGCCAATTATTCTGTTCAGTTTCATTATTCTGCTCCCACAACTACAGTAATAGCCCACTTGAAAGATCACTTGGCTTCTTTTACTGTTGAGACTGCTTGCTAGTTCCCAGAAGGGCATCTTCACATCCTGTGATCTTCTGTTTCTTTTTTTTTTTTTTTATTCCAGAGTTTTATTTAAATTAAAAAGGGTGGAGGTTAAAAGGGAAAACACACAGATATGAGCAGGGGAAAAAAAAAAAAAAAAGGCCAGATATCAAATACATGCTTTCAGGAAGGGAAATTCCAACACTGGTAGTTTGCAGGAGACACTGAATATCAAATACCGTTATTCAGTACATTTTCCACAACAGGACTATAAATAAAAATCTCATTGAGATTCCTAGAGCAAGTGTTGCCTGCTCTTTGTTTTGCAGTCACACAGAGTGTGACTTTCACCTACAATTACAAAATGGCTCCCAGAAAACCTTTACTTCTGTTTTGCCCATGCACATTCAAATTTGAAGCTTTCACTTCAAAAATCTTTGTTAAGTAAATGTTTTAATAATGTGTGTAGGCACTTCACATGATAAATTCATATCACAGTATTAATGTCTCTCAGATTATAGATATCATTTAAATTTAACTTTGGGTTTTAAAAAGTCTGACTTTTCTGCCTCCTTCCTCTTTCTTCTTTTTTCCTGTTCGTCTTCTATTTTATGACTAATGTACAGAAGTATTTGGCCTCTTCACCCTTATCTCTTCTAAATTAATGATTGAAGATACGCAGAAATATTTAATGCTTATTCCTTGTGTGATAGTTACCATCAGATGAGAATTTTAAGACTGGATATCACTCATTATGTCTTGTTAAACATCCCTTTGTAGTATATGTAGATTCTGTTGTTCTTAATACTGAAATTGTTTATCTGAGATAAAAATTGTGCATTGTTGTTGAACAAGAGTAATCTGTTCAAGAAATTTGCATGTAGCTTGTTCATGATTGTTCCAGCTCTTTTTTTCTCCTTCCGTAATTAATAAAGTATTTTTTCAATTGTGCAGCAAAACACAGATAACTTGGGGTAGGGATTTTTTTTCCCCAAATATCATATCAAACATTGAAAGAGTACCATACACTTCTAAAAGACCAAAACCAAGCGTCTCATACCTTTTTCAGTCTTATAAATAGCAAAAATATGTGTCTGTGAAGAACTTCGTAGCTCATTGACACTTATGCATGACAGTGTGAACATATAAAGTGCTTAAATGATCAGGTATTTCTTGACATAGGTTCCTTAATTACCTTAACTTTTAGAAGAAGGTTTTAATTTCTGACCTTTCAACCAAAGCATATGTGAGCCTGCAACTGTATAAAATATATTGACAATACTGATGTTACTTGCAGAGGGGAGGATCAACCACACGTAGAAGAGTTCTTTGTACGTGGTGCTCCATGCTGCGATGAGCTGATGCTCTTTCTCAGTCTACTCCCTAATGAACAGGTGCCTTGTGCCACTATGGTTGCCTTTCTTGTTAGCAGTTTCAGTAGAAAGGCTAATGATTAAACAAGCACTTCTCAAGGTCAGGGATAAATTACATACCCGGGAGAGTGTGAACGAAAATTGTATTGCTATTCTCTGTACTGTATCAATTCAGAAGAAAGAGGACTTCACTTATCAGAGCTGTCAATCTAGCACCTTTCACAGCCAGTCAGCTCATTTAAAGAAAATACTGAGAATTCTGAATTTCTTTAATTGTTCTTATACCCACAATCACATGGTGAAAAGGTTCTCTGTAATGAGGGGGCTGTTATAAATCACATATAACAAACTGTTTCTATATTCAGAAGGAAGAACTTTTGCTCATTTATTTTTAGTGATACGGTGAACTAGAAAATAGGATGCAGGCCACGTTTGTAGTTTAATATAAGTACCAAATAGTTAACTATTTTGTTTGTAGAAATATATTCAGATAAAAGATGAATCCCTCCATTTCTCTATATTTCAGAAGCTTAAACTCCTGATCTACAATGCTGTTTTCAAATTGCAGGTATGATGACTAAGGGGCTGTGCACCTAAAATAATTTTGTGGATCTGCATGTATCTTCTCTGAGGCAAGAAGTGATTTACGGAGATTTACGGAGAGAAGTGAGGATAGACCCCAGGCCTAGAACCACTCTGTATTCAGTGAACCGTGCTGATTGAGTTATCTGCATTTTCTGAAATTTTATGATTAAAAACAATTTATGTGACTTATTAAAAATTCCCATGTGTCCAACAAGCAGAATTTTTAAATCTTTTTCCAATTTAACACAACTTGTTCTTGGTTTATGTCCAAACTACAGTGCTTAAACTTTTAGATATGTAACAAAGTGCATACTTTTGAGGTGATGTTTTTGCACCAATAAAAAAAATATTTGCTGAGACCATTTACTATATAAGGTGTATAATCCCAGTTACAACATATTTTTGCTAAAATATTATTAATTGCCCCAACTATGTTTATGTGTTACAGGGAGCCATGCTTGAGTAGGGAAGTACACTTTTCTGATTTGTTCCCATTTGTCAGAAATGGTCCTGCTATTTTTTCTGATCTGCCTTTGCTTACTGTACTGAACCATTCAGGGATCATTTTTTTAAGGCAATGCTATGTACTGCAGTTTCATCCAGCAAGTCCCGTACCTAGCACACATGAGAAAGCCAAGTTCTGTTTCGATGTTCCTTATTAAAGGATCTCAATTGAATCTGAAAACAGTGAGCAAAAAGACCCTTCTCTTCCCTAATTGATTTTCAGAGCAAGAGCAGACCATCTGTAGGCAGCATCCCAAGCCATTGGGATTGCCTATTACTATGACTTGGACTCTTCAGCCTTTCAGGAGACTATATATATACTTATTCTGTGTTTCTAGGCTTAAGAGGAAGAGATAAATGCCCTGGCATGCTGTCTTTGTACTCTTCCACATTGTTCTTTTGTGGGATTTACGTCAGACCGTAATCTACTAGGTCTGTATGTTGTAAAATCTTGTCTCAGTATAGTGGAGAAGGATGACAGAAAATAAAGGACCTTGCTTTTCAGTAACAGCTAAAGATACATTCTCATTTTTTCTGCTTAGGATTTGTGAGGTATGTTCAGGGAATATCCAGAAGGTGGATATTCCCTGAACAAGCTGTGGTCTGTGGAGAGCCCATGCTGGACCAGGTTTATCCTGAGGAACCGCAGCCTGCAGAGAACCCATGCAAGAGCCATTCTTGAAGGACTGCAGTGTGTGGGAAGGACCCATGTTGGGGCAGGGGAAAAGCATGAGGAGGAAGGAGCAGCAGAGAGGAGCTATCAGGAACTGACCACAACTCCCCTTTCCCCACTCAGCGCACAATGGATGCCAAGTATTCTTGGCAACACTGATTTAATACATTTGCCAAATGCAATTTTACCTAAACATTTTTTTGTCCAAGAAACCTTTTTGGCAGCATTAAAAAATTACTACAGGTCTCTGACAAGCAAATGAAAATTCCCAGTGTGTGTGTGAACTTTTACGAATGATTGACTAGGAGTTGGTTAAATTATTTATAATGACATCAAGCAATCTGCGGATTTTGTCACTGCATAGAAAATAGCAAAAGCTTTTGAATTCATTATCCCATTAAAATTGTCCAGAGGTACAGACTGACAATGCCTGAGAGCAGTTTTTAGGTATCCAGAAAGACATCGAGGTGCTGGTGCAAGTCCAAAGAAGGGCAATGAAACTGGTGAAGGGTCTAGAGCACAAGTCTTATGATGAACGGCTGAGGGAACCGGGGTTATTTAGTCTGGAGAAAAGGAGGCTGAGGGGAGACCTTATCACTCTCTACAACTACCTGAAAGGAGGTTGTAGTGAGGAGGGTATTAGTCTCTCCTCCCAGGTAACAAGTGATAGGACACAAGGAAATAGCCTCAAGTTGCACCAGGGGAGGTTTAGATTGGATATTAGGAGACATTTCTTCACTGAAAGGGTTGTTAAGCATTGGAACAGGCTGCCCAGGGAAGTGGTTGAGTCACCATCCCTGGAGGTACTTAAAAGACATGTAGATGTGGTGCTCAGGGACATGGTTTAGTGGTGGACTTGGCAGTGCTGGGTTAATGGTTGGACTTGATGATCCTGAAGGTCTTTTCCAACCAAAACAATTCTATGATTCAAGTCTGCAGTGTATATATCTGATCCTGTGTGGTCTCTCCACAGGCTGCAGGGGGAACAACCTGCTCCACCATAGTCTCCCCACAGGCTGCAGGGGAGTCCCTGCTCTGGTGCCTGCAGCACCTCCTCCCCCTCCTTTTTTCACTGACCTGAGTGCTCGCAGGGCTGCTTCTCAAACTTTTTTCCCCTCAGTCCTGTGAGGAAAACGCTGCCGGGCAGCGTTCTGCCCTTTCTTCAATACCCTTTCCCAGCGGTGCCGCCAGCGTGGCTGAGGGGCTCGGCTGGGCCCTGCTGTAGGGCTGTTGAGCCGGCTGGAACCGGCCGGAACCGGCTGCATCCGGCACGGGGCAGCCCTGGCCTCACCTCAGAGAGGCCCTCACAGCCCACACCTGGCCGCCAACACCCAGTACAGGTGGGCCTGGTTTCTAGTTTCCTGAGTTAAAAGGGAGTGCTTTTCTGAGGTAACACTTATTTTGAAGGCCTGGATATAGAGGAAGGAGAGCAAGCCTCAGGTGTATAGTGTCACATGGACTGAGGGTGATACTGTCAGGAGAACAGGAAAAAGTCATTCCTGATAGCTTTGAAAGACCTATTTTCTCTGTCTCTGTGCTGTATATAGAAACACCTTGCCTTTAATTATAGCTCTGCATGCAACTTCCAAATCCCTTTTTAAAAGTTTTATTATAAGTACTTGAAAACTTTTAAACAAAGTTGCCTGTAAAGTCATCAGAGCGAATGTTTCTTTGCCTATTCTTGACCCTTGAATTCTTCATTCAAGGAAAATACTTGTGCCTCTTTTAAGATGTAGGAATTCACTGGAGATCAAAAGCTTACTCATAAAAAAATAATAACAGAAGTAGCTGAAGCTTTATAGCTTATGGGAGAAGAATCGACATTACCTCAGGTGCCCAGAGAATGTAAAATTTGGCATGATAAATCAGGAAGCTGGTTAAATTCATTATTCTGACATCAAGCTGCTGTTCCTGTCTCCACTTATGAAATATAAATCTTTTGAGTTCATTAATGCGATGAAATTTTTCAAAGATACATGAACACAGTCTTTATGGAGAAATTAGACTGGAATGATAATGACTGAAAAATCTGCTATAAATACAACCATTCAAGTACATGTTATTTCTTTAATATATGTTGTGAAAGTGTTTAGAAGATGCTCAAGATTCAGAGGAATACTAAGGATAGAAATTCTGTTATAAACTTATAATTTACCATGGAAAAAAATAGTAATAGTAAAAAAATATGATGGAAAAAAAAAATGAAAGCAAGCAAGCAAAGGAGACTTCTTCTCTAGCCTTGTGATTTCTTTATCAGACCCTATTGCCAAACTTTGACTGGGAGTTTCGTACAGAGGACACAGGAAAAGACCCGAGCCAGCAGGAAGGAAGAAAAGCTCTTTCACGTGACGTATTTCAAGACCGGAACTTGGGGCTATAACTGAGTTGGTGTACTACAGACCCTGCTATCCCTGAACCCACAGAACTACTGAGTGGGGAGAGCAGTGAAAACCACAAGATGTAACCCACCTGCCCTTCCTCAGTCACAGGTGTTGCCAGCTGTAATCAGTTAATTGAACTCAGCCACACCCATGCTGCTAAAGCAACTGCTAAACCTTCTCCTCCAGGATCCAGTGTAGAGCTGGAAGGGATGCTGGCTCTGCTTTGTCCTGTTCGCATCTTTAAATTGAGATCAGAAGTGAGTTGTTTTTTTTTAATATATCCTTACATATGTTGTTAAATATTTGATTATGTTGAGCTTTTTTTTTTTTTGTTTCTGTAGTGATATAAAGCTAATCTAGATCAGTTTCTATGTGTGTTCAAGTGTGCTATGCCTTAACCTGTATTTCCTCCTATACTCTTTTTTTGGGAGTCTCAGTGTGTAAGTTAAGTTTCCTTTAATATTAGTGGCCATAGAGTAATTTGGATGGATCCGGTTTGCTGAGTTTTATACATACTAAATCTAGTTCCCTATTTCAAAAGGAAGCCTACTGTGATACTCTCTTTTCAGAGACTGCAGTCTTAATGGATTTGGTCTTTTTTTTCCTAATTAGAGTTTTGTTTGCTTGGGTAGTCTAAGAACGTTCTAAAGGATGTGCAAACAATTAAACCTGCGTTTCCAGAACCCTTTTTAAGTGTTATTCTCAACGGACTTCCCAAGGAAGACACTCTTTAGCTAATTTAATTTTTTTTAAACTCAGCATTCATATTTATAGCTGCCCTTGTTAATGTTAGCCACTATATAGAAACAAAAAAATTACACCTAGAAATAGATTATATTGGAAATGCATGCTAATTACTTTAGCCTTACTCATGGCAAAAACTTAAGACTGAAAACTTGTTATCTATTATTATGGATCTGGGTAACTTTATCAGAAGGTTTGAACAATATTACAGCTTTTGGGATGCTAATTTGTTTATTTTGTTTAAAATATTTGACTGTTATCTTGGTTCTTTGTTTATAAAGCTGCTGGTCTGGTTCTAATGTTTTGAAACCTTTCTTGAGCCTCTGTTTTTCGCTTTTCTTAGTCCTTTAACAACATGATTTGTGGTTTGAGAGTTTTGCCTGGTCAAGTGGTTCTGCCTACCAAATTTGGTGAATATGGTATATTAATATTGCATTCTTTGGGTTGGTATAGTCAAATTAGAACAGAAATAACTCATTTACTGGCTACCACATGAAGGAAGAAGCGTTGTTTGTTCCCAAATATCTGCACAGCTGACTTTCTTGCTGCTCCATGGCTATGTGTTGAAAGACCCCATACCTTGGTAGTGAAGCCCTTGTTTTCAATGTTTTGGAGGCTTGAAATGATCACATTTCATAACTTTCATAGGATCTCCTTCTGGGTTATTGTGGGTTGTGAAGGCTGAGTGTGGATTAAGTAGTTCATGATGACGTACGTTGTTGTAGAGGCACTGTCAGTGAAATGCTTGTCTTTTTACTATCTCTTGTTTTACAAAAGACTTTTGTTTAGTTACAGGAGGACTGGATGAAGCCTATTTTTAGTCATTACTATGAGAAATAACTTCCCTCTTTCTTACCCTAGCTCACTCTGTCTCTTTGGTTCTCACCTCAGACAAAATCTTGCTCCCATTAAAGGTCCAGGAGAGCACTGTCATTCATTTAAATGAACTCAAATTCTCCCATTTTTTTTTTCCCCAGTGGAAGTGCTTGTTTAATGTTTTCATACCTGTGTGAGATTTTCCTTTCTGTATCCTGTTCTGAAGGACGTTGAAAGACATTCATTCCATTCATTTTGACAAGTAAGGCATATGAATAGTCTTATCAGTTCAGTAATATTAGTGCTGCTCTTTGAAATCAGCTTGGTGGGCGCTGTGTCTGCCCAAGCTCCTTTAGAACAACAGTGGGAAAGTAGGAATATCAAAGCTGCTTCCAAATACCAGTGAGCAATACATGTTAACTGACAAGGAGCTTCTGATCTCCTGATTCTGGGAGCAGTGGCCAAATTCCATGTGCTGACAAAGCCAGAGCTTGTAATGTAAGAAACTTTCTGTGTATTAAGATTACTGAGCATTGTCTTTTCATGTGTTGGAATATCTGCTCCAGGATATTTACACATTTTTGTAATGTATGGGGGTTTTTGGACTTTATACTGTAGTCCTATCCATGAGCAGGTTCATTCTCATTTCAGAAGTTGAGAGGCGCTTGCAATGAGGTTTCAGGTTTCATTGATGCACCTGAAGGTTCAGAAGGGAAAGGGAAAGAGGAAGGTTTAGGAAGAGAGGTATGCAATTGTTACTAGCCCTTTGAGGACAGGAGATCCTGTAAGAAGGGTAAAATGAGACAGGGCCATAATTGATTCTATTTGGCTTAGAGAGCTTTCTGACTCTGTAAAAGTTGAGGAAAAGTTACATAAAATCTTTATGTAAGAGTTTTAACAGGATTTGAAGAAATCATAATTTCAGCTACTTTTGTGTATTATTATTATTTTTAAGATAAAAGAATAAGTGGGGAAAAAAGTCTGGAAGAAACCTTAAGAAATTGTCTTAAATACAGAATCTGTTCTAACTAAACCATTCCTGACAGTCATTTTTCTAACCAGTTTCCAAAACTATCCAGGGGTTGTCTTTTTTCCTTGCACATCTGTCTTTACCTCTGCAGGTTTTTTTAATGTCTAACTTAAATCTCCATTGCTGGAATATAAGTGCATATTTCTGTTGTGTTAAAGTGATGTTTTTTTAAAACTCTTCTCTAGAATAAGGTCTAATGTTTCAGTCTTTTCTTGTAGATTGTTTTCTAGACTGCTGTACTTTCAAATTAACTACATTTATTTTTAACCTACAGGCAGTGTCCACAACTAAACAGTAATCCATTTAAGGCCTTATCAAAAGCACGTAAAGCAAAATGATCAGTTCAGGTGGTGTTCAGGGCATGCTTTATTCTGTCTATAAGGCTTCCAGTATGATATCTGCTTTTATTTGCAATAGCTTTGTAGATTCAGGTTTAGCTTCTGATCCAGATCCTTTAGTGCAGAACTGTTACACGATTTCTCAACCTACATTTCTGCAGTTGATTATTTCTGAGAGTAAGAGAGAATGTACCTATCCTTAATTGCACTTAATCTTTTTCGAACCGTTTCTACCAAGATCTTTTTGGACTCTTCATTGTGTCCCTCAGTGTGCCTGCAGACCTTCCTAGCTTAGACCTACCTTCAAACATTATGGGAGAATTCTCTCTTCTGTCATCAAGATTAATGACGAAAATAAAGAATAGTACTGGCTTCGGTGCTGACCAAGAACTCCATTTGATGCCTTTTTCCTTTTAGACAGTGAATCACTGATAGCTATAGTATCACTTTTTTCTATAGCTATTTACCCTGTAATAATACTATTTAGATGATGTTTCCTGGTTAGACCAGGAGGCAGTCCTCTGCGATGATGCCAAAAGTCTTCATAAAATCACAAAATGTGACATCAGTCATTTCCCATACTATGAGGCTTGTTACCTTGTTATGCCTTGTTCTTGATGAACACATGCTCAGTTACTCATTTCCTGTTTTTCTTCTCGGTGACTTAGGAACTGGGAAAGTAAAGAAGTAACCAGGCTATAATTTCTTCCTCCTCCATTTAAGGCAGGCATTATTTTTGCTCTTTTAAAGGCTTTTGTGCGCATATCCATCCATTATATGCTTTCAGAAATTATTCTGATGATAACGGCTTTCAAGCAGTAGCAGCTCTGATACTCATCCACTGCTCTAGGACTTTGGGCAAATTTAATACGGCATAGCCAATTTTGAATGATTTGACCTACGTATTTTTCCTAGTGTTTTCTTTCCCTGTTCTGTCCTGATGTTGTCCTGCTCTATTTTTTTTTTTAATAGCTTTTAATTGTGAAAGCCAGTTGATTACAACTGAGCTTCTGAGTAACAACTGTCAATAAAGCAGTAAACACTTCAGACATCTTGGCGCAATATGTCAATAGCTTGCTTTCACCTTCAAGCTGCTGACCAACCAGTAGTCTTCGTTGATCCTCCTCCTACTATGAAGTGTATTTGTAGAATTTTTTTTGTCCTTTGTCTCTTGCTAGTTGTACCTCACTTCATTTGTTCACTTTTCTGGCACTTTGTGTGATCATACTGTTCTCTTATATTTATATTTGACAGTTTCCACTTTCAGATGTTTACATCTTATGCTTGAAGTCAATGAAGAAACTAACTCATGATGACTAAAAGTGAAAATATTTATATCCTTATTTATATCCTTCCTTTGTATTGAGGCAATCAGCATTGCATTTTTTCTTTATTTTCCTTTTTGTTGGAAAAAAAAAAAAGCTGCCTTTTTTCTTGATTTCTTTTTTTCCATATGTCTGTCTCAGGCAAACTTGTCTGTCAGTTCTTTGGGTTTATTAAAATGTTACTTCTTAATGTGCATTGGTTTTATTTGCTGTTGTCTTATATGATTTCCTTTCTGTGGTTACCTGTAAATTCAGGTACTAGTCTAGTGAATTGTTCAGGTTGCAATTTGGGGAATTTCATCAGTTCAATCTGTGGTTCTCCTTGCTTATACTGTATTTCTGAGTTAAAAAGCCATCTTATACATAGTGATATATCAATGAAAAAATGTAATGAAGTTATGAATTTAGTTAATACTTTTTCATGTGGTATTTGCGTATATGACTTCATTTATAACTACCTAAATAAAAGCACCTCTCAATTGCTGAAACTCAGTCAAACATAAAGCACCTTGTCCTAAAGTGTCTAGTGCCCCTGCCCCCAGTTGGGGCAGAACAGACAAGTTGGGTTCTGGATACTGCTTTCACTACCTTACAGTTTGTTACTGTTACAACATATTCTCCAAGTGGCATAAATGGTTTTTTCACCGTGATTCATCTTTTTGTATTTTGAAATTTTAAATTTTTTTTAGACACTTTAAATTATTGAATACCCAGATTGGGTAGGGTTTGGTTTGTTTTGGGGTTTTTTTTAAATCTTTGAGATAAGGAACTAAAACCTCCCCTTTAAAATGTAATGTTTTTCAGGAAGTGTCTGCATCAGGTATTCCATATATTCCCTGAACCATATATTCCCTATTTACAGTCGTTTCAAAGATTTAGTCAGGAAAGTGGAAGCGATACAGTGAAATGTAAGAAGGAGAAAAGAGCTGGAAATGAGACAAGGCAACTTTAAAAGGAGCAAAGAGCTAGATCAGGGGAGAGTGTGGAGAGGGGGCCTTTTCCTAAGTACAGTTTCACACCTAGAGTAATCCACACTTGCACTCCTTGACTTATACTGCCTTCCTTTAGGTGGCCGGTGAAATTCAGCACGCTAACTTTAAAATCCTGAGTGCTCTGGAAATGGCTTCCCAGCAAGTCATTTTACATGCCATGGTGCAGCAATCAAAAAGAATCAAATCACTTAAATAGAACTTTTATTGTACAAATGGGAGCGAGTTACTGGCAGAGCAATCTCTAGTTGCTGTATGTCATGAATTTATCTGCTTTACCTGAAATTATTTAGCAGACTTTTATAGTTTTGTGGTTAGAAGCCACAAAACAAGCAAGCTTATGTTTTGACTTTTTCTGACCTATAGCATTGCTTCCTCAAATGCTATCAGTACTGCTTGGGTTTAGCAACCACAGTGATTTAAAATGTTAATGGTATGTGACAGACTCTTTACGCTTATTAGCTCTCTTCCTGCCTGGCACAATTAAAGCTGATAATGAACCTTCTACAACCCTAAAGGAGGGAAACTATAAAATGCTTTTTTTTAAAAAAAAAAACAACAAAACCAACAATTCTATCCCAATATGTCTAAGAAGACTTTGAGAGATATGGGCATGTAGCATCATTTATCTAGTTACTGCAAAATAACTTGAGGAAACATGAGGAATAGTTTTACTGCATATGCTTATGTACCACTTTGTTCATAAACTGGGCTAAGAATTATTAATGTTACTGTCTTCCTTCACTGTAAGAAGTGTCTTGTAAATCTATGTTCCCCTATTGCTAGGCAAAAAAAAAAAAAAGTTGTCTTTCATAGGCAAGAATGCGTGTTGAATTTTAATGGAAAACAAATTTCTAACTGGTCATTGTGCAAATAGGCATTTTTGAATGTTACTCATGCAGGTCCCAGTTCAGGGAAACATGTAAGCATGTGTGCAGTCCAGGTTTTTGATAAGATGGGCCTCATCGAGACATTTCATTTGGCCAGTGTGGCTGATCACAAGACATCGTGCTATGATGTCTGCTGTACTTCTTTAAAGTGCACGGTAAGAATTATTTGCAAAGATTATTCAGAAAATATATTCAAAAAGAAATTTGGAAAAAAAATTGATATGCACTTTCAAAACCAAAAATTATCTTTTAATTCCGATTATTTCACCAAGAACTAATGAGACAGGGAAAAGCAGTTAGCTATTATGCTGTTCAAAGTGTCTGTGCCAAAGAGGGAAGTTGATAGACATTGAGGGTAACAGACCTTGTTTATTCTGCAGGTCTCTTGCGCTGAGATTATAAATTAGAGGAAAATGTGACAATCAGTTTTTGATGTGAAAGCTGAGAACAAACTGAACACATCTCAGATGAAAGTCGTCAAATGCCACTGGAAACTTCTTTTATGGTTTTTCTACGAGGGGAGTTATTCTTGAGGTTTTGATTGGCTTGGCCACACATTTTATAATTACATTGCCTGGGTGGACATTTCTTATTCAGAGTGCTATCTCTGAATTATTTTCATTAGCTTTGACAATGACTCTGTTGCCCTGGAATCAGTATGTCCAAACAGATCGAGTGCTTACAGGAGCACAGAATGCAGAAGTTAAGCTTAGAAAGAGCTTTGTTCATTTACCTGAGAAGTTTAATTTAGATTAACATACTTTATCATTCAAAAGTGAAATAGCTATTCACAATTTCTCATGGAAACTGCTTTAGAGGATATCAATTCTGGTTATTACTGGGACTCACTATTTAACAATTATCAAAAATTAAGCCAGCCTTTGTATCGACAATGTTTTACAGTCTAAAAATAATCTCGGATATTATTAATTCTGTCTCCTTGTGCCAGTTACTGGTGCTTTTACCCAGAAGTAGGTGTTCAGCAGGATCCAAACTTGTAATACAAAAATAGCCCTTTAGCAAAAAGAGTAACTGGTTGGACAACAATACTTTATCATTATGGAGAAGTCCAGAGTGGGAAATACAGCATGTACTTTTAGTTAAATAATACTGTTGTTTGAGCAACAGAACTGGATTTGGGGTTGGGTTACTGTTCCTTCCTGCTTCTGAGAGCAACATAAGCATGAGGAGTATGGCAAAGGTAATGATGCACCTTTACAGGCAGGTGAAGATAGGAAGTGGAATGTAAAGGCATGGACCTTTACCATTAAGGTTTACCACAACATTATAATGTGGAGCTGTGAGTAGTCCTGCTTAAATAAAAAAAAAAAAAACAAACCCTATCATTGGCTTTTGATTAATTCTTCAGTGTGCATTACAAGATTACTAATTACATGTGTCCTGTATGAGATGTGTTCTGTGGGTTAAGTCTGTCTATGTCTCAGCAGCAGTCAGTGCTTGCTTAATTATTTCTTCTGAAGTGTGTGGTTGCACCTATATGTCTTTTTTCATGTGTTGCCTCGCTTCTGATATTTAATATGGGGTACTTACATTTTGTTACAGCATCAATGTAGTTTATCTTCTGCTTGGGCTATATTTTTTTCAAATAGCTCTTAATATTCAGTTTGCCTTTCTCACTGCAACTGAGAACAGAGCCGATACTTTCAGAGGGCTATCTACAATGATTACAAGAGCTCTTTCTTCTGTAACTGCTCAGCAGAGACCCTCACAGAGGACGTAAGGTTGGGATTAATTGCTAATCATTTAGTAATCACCAGTGCATCTCTGGGATAATGGCAAGATATCATTACCTCTAGGGCTTCTACTAATTTCAAACGATGTCATGTATTTGAGCTACTTGGAGGTATGTGCTCTGGCAGTGATTCTCAGGGTTTTTTTTGTATTGGTAGCCAAAGCTTAACACATAGTGCTGTTGTTTTGCTTGTCTTCATCTTGTCTTTACTTCCTGAAATGGTGTTTACAATGAGTTATTTAATGTTTCTGTGCAATAATGAAGGTACATTTGTTTTCAGTAGGACTTGGTCTGTAATTCAACAATCCATTGGCTTCTGCAGCAAAGCTGTGGTTGAGAAGTTCTTCCCCTGCATAAGTTTGTAGCCTCCCATGTGTTCTGTCTAGCTGTTTCTGGATCTTTCCTCACTAAAAGGTATTCATTTTTAGCCTGGATTATTTCAGTGTCTTTACGTAAATATTGTTATGCAGACAGGTGGATCTGTGGCAAAGAGCTACAAATCAGTGTCTAGCTTCAATTTTGAAATTGCAGTATCACTGCACTGGTAGGGCTGAAAGGAGAAATTCCTAAATACCTCAGAAAACTTGTCACATACTCGCTTCTTGGTCGTTGTGTACCTGGGATGTGAAACCAAATTCTAGACTGCTGTCCTCTCCCCTGGTGTGATGAAAGTAAACTGCTGGGTACCATTTATACTTGAGCTGCTGCTAACTGTATGTAAGGGGAATTCTAAGCTGCTTTAGCTGGTGTTTTGACCTTCAAATACAAATATTTGCTTGCTTCTACAATTTTGCCTTAGTTATGCAAATGTCCTGGGAGGGGATATGGACACTTTAACATCTTATGAGGAATTTCAACAGGGTTAAGATGTACCAGGAACCATAGTTCTTAGTGTAAAAGTGTTCTGGATAATTGAGTTTCTATCTGTACAGAAAACCAGAGGAAATCTTCATCTTGACAGAAATCAGTGAACATTTTGCTGCTATATATTTGGCTTCAGGAGAGTGAAGTTTTCACCCTCTGTATCTCCAGCTGATTGGCAAAGCCGAATGCTAACGCTGTAGAAGGGTCTTCATCTCCTAGGAGGCAGCAGAAGAAATGCCGATAATATACTTGTAAGGGTACCTAAATATATTATGGGCATTTTACATGCTGTTTTGCACACTGTATAAATTACATGCCATCTTAGTGAAAGAAAAAGGTGTCAAGACTTGCGAGCTCTGGGGGTTGTTCTTGTTATAAAACTCAGTTGTCCAGCTTTCACTTAATTAGCAAGGTTTTGTATAAAAGCATACCAACCCAAAGGAACATAGCTGTTCCTGTAATTTGATTATAAATGTGATGCCTGTGTGACACTTTTCTGCCTATGATGTTACATGTAATCCTTTCCATGTGTGGCTACAGCTCTTGGAAGTTCTATATTAAACTCAGTACTGTGGTTACTCGTGAATGAAATTACTGGAACAGTGTTGGAGGAAAAAGTACATGGAGGATTTAAGGCAGAACATGGCAAAGCAAAGGCTGCAATTATCTGCAGCTGAAAACAAGTAGCTTTTAATATGTCCATTCACCTAAGAAGGGAGGAAGAATTATAGACCACATGCTCTTTCTTTCCCTTTTTCTATCATTTCTCTTCTTCTTTTTCCTTTATACAGTTTATCACCCATAATTTCAGGATGTGTTTTGTTTCTTTAAGCTGTTTTATCTATAGGCTTATGAGGTCAGTCATGTGTGAATTCTTTTGTTAGTCACCTCACCTTTTGCCTTGATGATAGAAAATTGATCAGGCCTAAAGTACAAGTTCAATAGACAACCCCCTTGGTCCTTTGTCTAGGAGAATAGCTACCATTGAAGGCCATGAGCAGGTTGCTATTAATATGACAGCCTGCTCTATCTCCCACTGTAATTTATAATGAAATACCTAATCTCCATTATTTTGATCCAAGCAGGCGATCCCATGAAAAAGTCTTTTCATCCAGTTCCCAATGGCAGTTACATGAGAAATGGCAAACCAATAATTTTTGTCAAGTTTTTTAAGCCAACAGAAATGCTTTTCCACTGCTACAGTTTCAAAAGGCACAGATAAAGCTCATTCACTGAGATGAATGAAAAAGCCATCTGGGGTTTTTCTTTTTGACTTCCTTTCCTTTTCTCCATCCTTGTAATCAAATTTGAGCAAAATCAAATGGGGCTTTCTATGAAAGTACCTTTTGTTGATCTGAACGAGCTGGTAATTTACAAAATACCCTTCCTTTGTGAGGAAGGCTAAAGAAAAAAAGAATCAGTAGCTTTTAAAGCTGGGCCTTGGTGGGACTCTAAATGCAGTGAAAGCAGTCTGTGTTGAGAGATTGAAATGCATTTCAAAGCCAGGCCTGAGTCAGGGTACAGGGAAGAAAAAACCTATGTGCATTTTATAAGAAGAAAAACCTGAATGGGAAGGGGGAAAGAGAGAGAGAGGAAAAAATCTGGATAATACATTAATCATTATTTTGGAAATTGTCTTCCTTACTGACACATACTGCGTAACTAGTGATTGAGAACTTGGATTTTTGTTCTATTATAGGCATCTCAACATTTGTCTGTGCTGCTTTAAAGTTTGAGAGGCAAGGATCCTTGAACACTGCTGGACTGTGCTTTAAATGTGTATATATATATTTTTTCAACTTTGCTTTTTTTGGTTCTTTTTCTACGTTTTTAACCTTGCCTGTGAAGTATTATGGGGAAAAATACTTGCAGGAGAGCTGAGTTTATGCTTTTTGGCATGCTAATGTTTATTTTTATTGTATTTCTGCTTACCAGATTTCCTAGTGGTAATTATTTCCCATTGACTCAGACCAAAGGACAGTGTGGACACCTGACAAATAGTAAGTTTGTGCCTTGTTTTTGTTATTTGTATTTCATGATTGATGTGGAAAAGCTGAAAATGTTTGATTAGTTGGAAATTCTGTATTGTAAGAATGTTGTACAGCTGTATGAATCTATTAACGTGAAATATTGATGTGGTTAAACTCTCCTTATCTCTGTTGCTTACCGTAACTGTTCAGTCAGATACAGTTAAGTGCATTGTTCTGTGTTGAAAATAATACAGCTTGTGAAATAAACACTAATTTACATGTCATATTCAAACATGTGAGCAAACCTAGCCTATCTCTTCATATTTACAGACTTGCTTCGAACATAAAATGTTTCTCACTTCTCCACTTGTGTTTTGATTCAGGATATAAATGCATTTTAAAAACAGCTTCCTGGTTGCACAATATACAATATGACCAGCAATTTTACAAAAATATAGGCACTCATAGTAGAAATTCTGGGTTTTATTTTTGTTTTTAATAAAGCTTCTCATGTTATTTTTAGCTTGGCTTATGCTGTATTCTGGTAGGAAGAGTGGAGAGGTATGAATGTTACTGGCTAAGATCTTATTATTGTTCTTAATGAAGCACTGGTAAAACCACATTGCGTTTTCAATTATACTTTGAATAGAGAAACCATGGAAATAATTTAGAACTGTGAACTTTTGTTTTAGATGAAATCGTATGAGACGTGATTTGATTTGTGTTCCTTATGCATATGTGTGTACAATGTCATGATATCAACTTAGAAAGCATACTATGGGAAAACAGGCTAGGATAAGTATTTTGCTTTTTAATATTACCAAAAATCAACCATATGAAGTTTGTGTGGTTTGCATTAATGAGATCCCAAATTATTTAACAAATAGCTTCCGAAGTATTTTCTTTGATGTAACCTGACATATGATTGAATTGGAGAATGTCAAGAGGTCACTTTTGTATCTGAATTAATTTCCCATTCCTAGTTCTTACTATCCTATTCACTTTCAATTTCCTACAGGATTTGTTTTCTCACATGATTTTGAGCCATTTGCTGCCTCCTAATGACTGACTTATAAAACAGCAAACATGGAAAATTTCAAAAAAACTTTTTCTGGAACTATCACTGCTGCATATTTTGTGATTGTCTACCATTTTTTCATGAATTTAGAACTGATGAAGAAACTTCTGAAATTAATAGGTTTGCTCTTTGATATTTTTAGCAGAACATTAGACTTTTCACCCTCAGAAACACAGTAGTCAGTGCATTAATGGGAAGCTTCTCTAGTGCTGAGTATAGTGCTGAGTATGGAAACAAAGACACAAATAGTTGACTTTGTTTGGATCGTGTCATTTAGATAACATAAGAATCCGTGCTTTCACAGGCTTGCATACCAGTATTGTATGATGCTTATTTTGGTTAAATGATTGTGTCCTTCCCCTCCCCCTTCTTAAAAATAATAATTAAACTTTCTTTGTTTAGTTTTGTATCTTTCTTCCTTTATACCTTCTTAAACTTTAAAATATAGTCTTCATTAAGATTTTGTCAAACCAGTAGGTTTTAGTTAATTATTTATCAAACAAAACAATAACAAAGCAAGATAGTGTCCCTCAGGGTCTTACCATGGTATCAAGGCTTGTCGTCTTACTATGTTCTGTTCCTAGCACAGTGCAGCACCAGCTTGCTCAGAAACTTTGGGACCTGTCAAAACATAAATAAATATTAACAATTATATGGGACATGTGGAGAACATGCAATCTTTTCCCTCTTATGAATTCTTTTACAGTTTTTAAGGATGTGATCTTTTAAGTAGAACAAATGAACTGGAATGAGAGTGTTGAATGGAGTTCTGACGTTGCCCCCTACTATTTATGTATACTGATGGATGCACCCTAAACTTTTCCCTAGATTGAATTGCACTCAGTGACAGTACTCCATTTGTGGCAGAATGTTTGTAAGCCACTGTAAGGTTCTTAAACATGGGCTGGATCTTGCAGGAGTACCTCCAGCTGTACCTGATTTCAAGTTGCCATGTCTTGTTCTTGAACCTTTCAAGCACATTTTGAATTAGTATAATAAATTACATGCAGTAATTTTTTAAATAAATGTCCTCCATCATTTCAGTCACCTGTTGGGAAAGCTTTGTTGCAGGAGAGACGCATAGCAACAAATAACTACTACTTTTTTTGAGAATGTGTATAATTATGTACTTAATTTGTATGCATAATTATTATAGTCTCTGATTTGAATTTTTGAGAGGAGTTTACAGTAATGGAACAATAAAATGGGGAACTGAAGTTATATCAAATAAGTTTAAAAGTACTTTCTCTGTTAGAGAACATAATCCAGTGCAGCATGAACTTAAGGAAATGTACACTGTGACAGGTTAGTAGCACAATGGGTGAGCTGTTGTGTCTGTTGAAGTGACTGTTGAATCTAAGTAGATAATTCTAGTGCCCAAGGTTAGGGTGTTTAATCAGACTGAGTTGGATTGGGATGGGAAAAGATTTTTGATGGACTCTTCAGTGTCTTTTTTTAAAAAATGTCTTGAACAGCAAGAGGTGGGGACAAAGGACTATAATTCCTGAGTCTCATGTGCCCTCTAGGGTTCTGTGTTGCCTGCAAGAAACACTTCTTTTCCTTCCAGCTAAATTTTTCAGTCACTGAACACTAGAAGCATACTCAGCCTTAGTGAATATACATAGCAACTTACGGTATAACTAGGTTCTCACAGAGATCATAAGAGAATGCAGAGCTATGCAGTCTTACAACTGGTAGGAGTCCATTAAAGGAAAACAAAAGGAGAAAAAGGCTACAGAAAGAGATGGGACTTAGAGTGAGTATAAAGTGTTAAAGAAGAGATAAGAGAAATTGGAAGACTGATGGATGATATTGAGACAAGGAAAGGGAGTTAACACTTAGATGTCCCTGGGCCCAGGCCTTCTCCTCAAGGTCCTAACCACCTTTTAGATTCACTGTCCTAGGGCTGATTGCTGTATTCAGTTGAAAGTGATGTCTGTGTTCACATTACCCTAAGAATGGCAATTTTTTAAAGTTGATTTTTCTTACTATATTGTTATCATTCAGTGTGATCTTCTTAAAAGAAATGTGAGCTTCTCCTCTGAAACACTAATGAAGTGAAACAGCACTCAGGTGCTGATGAGCAGAGCAGGATATGTCTGCAGTAGTGCTGGACAATCCTGTTTCAATTTTTCCTGGGGGCTGACTCTTAGTGGCATCAGGTTGGGGGGCTGGGGGTGTTGTGACATTGTTGATTTTAATTTGAAAAGTAGAGTATCAAGCAGTGTGTTCTCTTTTGTTCCATGAAGTCCATCCCCAAACATTTCAGGATGCTTCAAAAATTCTTCAAATTTCAGACCTGGCTTTCAGTGAGCATGGTGGTTGTCAGTTAGGAGTGGGACAGGAGTATCAATGCATTAAAGTACTGATATAGAGTATTATTGTTGTCACTTAGAACTGTTGTACTAGTGACATTCCTGATACACAATGAGTTTAGTGTAGTCAGGCATATAATGCGGATAAAATTTGCTGTTCGGCATGAACTCTGTGATAAAGTGTGTTTTGTGTGTGGGTTTTTGTGTGGGTTTTTTGTTTGTTTTTTTTTTTTTTTAAACAGCTTATTCCATGTGGATTCATAGAACACCTGAAAAATATCTCAGAAAATTATTTTTGTTATTTTGAGCACCTACTTGGACTTTCTGTTTAGTCATTTAGTCAGATTTGACTGTGGATAGCAAACGCTTCACATTATGTAAAAGGTAATATAGAAAGAGGTGTTCTTGTGGAGTATTTCTGGGATTACATATAAAACTCCATAAGAAAACAAAATAGTCCAATAAATTAGTACATGTAACCCACTGTAGTCCATTCAGTGACTAAGAATGTTCAAGACTTAAGATAAAAAGTTTTCATCAAACTAGTCTTTAAAAAATATCTTTTTATTTGCAAATTTCTTGTAGGATACATTGCTATCCAGTAGAGTTGTGATGTCTGGATAACACTGCTGTAAAATACCTTCTGCTAGTTTTATCCTTTTGTTTTGAGTGGAACAAAACCTCTGAGGAACAGTGTGTTGGAATTCATCGTAGAGCATAAGTGCTCATAATGTGGCCATCACCCACAATGTCAGTGTCTAGTTTAATATTTTTTCTTCCCTGCCCAATTGAAAAAAAAAAAAAAAAAAGATCCAGTACTATTCTTGTAGTTTTGTTGGATAAGGAAGACTTTTTAAAATTGATCATTTGTTATTTATCTGTTATTTTGTTTATTATTCAAAGATCATAAAATCTGTGACGCAACTGGGACTACAAGTTGTAGTCTTTTTATTTTCCTGGTTAACGAAGCAGACCTGGGAGACACTCACAGGTATATTTGTTGCTTCGACTTCTTCAGAAGCATAGCAACAGCAACATGAAATGAGCTGGTTCTATCCTCTCCGACAATCTGTCCTCAGACTTAGAAAGCTGGCAGATAAGGGCAGAACTATGGGAGAAAGGGGTCTAGTAACCACTCTGAAAAAACTTGATCTGTAATAGGGTTCAAAGGTAAAAGCACTGTTTGCTGCAAGGCTCCTTGCTTTCATACAGCTAGACTGCTTTTTACCTGAGACCTCCACTGTGATCTCTTCTAACTGATTCAGGAAGTGGAAGCTGTGCATTCACTTCTGAGCAGTGCAGCATCCAGTCTCTGAAGTATTATGAACAAACATCTTCAAATGCTGACTCTTCTTGTTTTGAAATAAAGTGGTTTAAATCAATTATTCTGAGATGAGCACTGGTTAATTTTTGGGTGATAGCAAGTTATGTGCTGAAAGATCCTGAGTGCTGTTTCTTTATCATGCCCATCTCTTGCTTTCGCAAGGAGAGTATGTGGTAGACTGCAATATCTGTTTCTGGTCGAAACATCATGAGTTTTATGTGATGTATTGACTTGTAGCCATAGTTTCTTAGCAGTGTGTAACAGGAGCCAGTTGCTTAGAGAGGCAGCAGGTAAAGTCTGTCAGAGTGGCAGGAGCTTGCTGGAGCTCCAGTAGCCTCTTGGGTCAGCAAACTCCTTAACTGGGCATAAGAAAGTGGAACTCTGCTGTTTGAAAGATGGTACACTTGGTGATGAAATGATGCGTTAATGCTTGGGATAGCTATGGCTGAATTCTACTGACAACTGTATTCAGTTTCAGCTAATCATATAAAATGTATTTTTGAAGCCTGAGACAAAGAATATCTGTTAAAGCAAAGGGCAAGCAGAGACTGGTGGTGTAAAGTCCTTTCTCTAATGTTTCTGTGACAGATAAGCCTTTATAGACAAAAAAAAACACAACTAGTTTTGAGATCGTAGGATGCCACATGTGCTTCATTTACAACTTTATGTACATTACTGCATCTTAGATTCCTGTTTACAATAAACTGTATGTAAGTATTAGTGGGTGGAATTTAATTGAAATCATCAAAGTTCTAGACTAGGGATTTATAGGGATGTTTCCCATTAATTTTATTTGGAACTGAGGAATGTTATGAGGTACGAAGGACATGTCTCTTGGATTTTTTTTTTTTAAATTTCATTAATTTTCTTATCCCTTTCCTACACTGTCTTCTCTTTCTTTACTACTCTGTGCATCTGAGAGTTTTCTAGGCCACAGACTGATGACTTTGACGTCTGTTTATATATGCAGTAAAGACCAGTTCTTGACTGAAGATTCTAGGTGCTTCTGTGCCTTCTTATCTGTGAAAGCAGAGCAGTATTTTTCTTAGCCTCATATATGTGTGTAAAAATAATTGTACCAGGAAAATAATGTCTGACTAGCAGCCTTAACTTCAAATGTCATATTTAGCATTGATGCTATATTTTTTCAAATTAGAAGATTAAGGAAGAATAACTTTATGGGCAATAACAAAATAAAGGCTTTTTATCAGGCTGATGCAAGCCTTCTGTGTGTTGTGGAAATGTGCTAATTATGACATGGCACTATTTCCCTAACCTAACCTTGCAGATCCATGAGCTTAATCTGGACTGTCAGTGAAATACTTTTGAATCTAGTGGGAGGTGGTACAGCTCTGTGAAGAGCTCTTGAAATATTTGGCCGCTTCTAGGATTTATGTTTGCTGTGTGAAGTGATTAAGATCATCGCTGCCCATTTTGTGGTTAGCAAGATGCTTGTTGGGAATTCTCATTATTCTTTATTTCAAGAACAAAAAGTAAGAGAAATCGACTAAGAGTATTAGATTAAGTTCCATCACGATTCCATGGTTGATAGATCTGATAGTGTATGATGGCATCTCTTGAGTTAGAAACATGTATGTAGTTGAATTTCATTGATTTATGCACGCAGAAAACAAGTATCCTTGTGCAAAAAATGCTTTTTTACAGTTTAAGGGAGGAAATCATTCTGAGAGCTTTGTCTCTTCTATCAGCTATTGTGCTGTAATGCCTCCTATTTCCTCTGCTTGAACATCTCTCTGAGGCTTCTGTCGAAGCTTTGCAGTACCACCTTTCTGGTGTCTGTCAGGTCTAACAGGTAGGTGTGACTTTTCCTGTGCACACTGGTAACAGTGCAAGTCAATTAAAAGCATTAAATGAGTGAGGAGCAAACAGGGACTAGAGGGAAATTTGGAAACTATTTTATAAAACAGGTATGTAGATGTATTGTGGGATTGGTGGTATACAAAAGTGGATGAAGGAAATTGTCAAGTCAGTGTAAAACCTGAATGGATTTCTAGCAAAGAATGAAGTTAATGTATTTGATTTAAAACAGAATAAACAACATCTTTTTTTGCTTGCTTTCAGGAACTTGCCTTGTAAATTCAGCCTTTTAAAGATAAATGAAAAAGAGAAGTTATGAAATGAAAAGTAACTGTAATACACAGATTGAATGTTTGGGTGGGAGTGAAAGTAGGAGTTACTGGGTTGGAACAGATTCCTTAAGATCTGTCACATCATACCATTAAAATAAAAAGCTAGACATAGTAATTTTAAAGGGATATTGTGTAGAAGTTGAGAGATATTAATGCAGTAAAATGCATTGATGGATTCCAAACTTAGTCTATTATGCATCTTATACATACATAATAACTGTAGATAGCAAAATATTTGCTTTGTGTACTGGATTGCTTGTGAAGGGAATGATTACAATACATTGGAAAACTTTGATTCTATCAGTTCCCTCTATGTGTGTGTTTAATTTCATTAGGTGATTCCTGTAATGGACTGATTTTTGATCAGGTTTGTAATATAATCAAAGACCGTCATAAAAGTCCTGAATTCTCATTTTTATGTGCTTATACACTTAGCAACTGCAGTCCTCGTGTGAGAAGGCCAAAGGATGGAGAAATTGCTTCAGATTCTTCTGATCTGCTACAGACATCTTAATGGCCATGGGCAACTCGCTTCATCTATCTATTCTCCACTGATATCTAGTTTGATACTTGATAGTATTTTGATGATAAATAAATACTTTTAAAAGTAATTAAACACTATGGATAAGAGGGTTGTATAAATTATTGAGATCTTTGATACAGCAGGGTATAAAACTGCATAGTTCTTTTCCACAGCTAGGCATTTTATTCTAGATATTTTGGTTACTACCTGGTTCCCCATGCTGTCTTATCTGGACACCTCACTATTTATACCTACACTTGCAGTGCAATGCCTCCCCATTTTATTGTGGGGTCCTTGGACATAGAAACCATTTTTTTCTTAGGGATCACAAAACCTCTGAGAGTAGTGAATTGAACTCAGGTCTCCTAGCACTAAATTCTGATCCAGTCTTCCTCAGTCATCCAGGGACAGTCCATCTCGGGCTCTGTGTGAGGTATTGGATGGTCTTTGCTGACAGTAGGTTGTGCAGCCTTATATGGACATCCTGTGGAGTTCCCTGTCCCACCTGCATTCTTTTCAATGGCTAAAGTGTCAGCGTTCGCCTTGCTGGTGATGGATGCACACCCCTTTGTGTGAGAGATGCTGTCATGCGAAAGGATTTTTTTTATTTTTTTTTTATTTTTTTTTTTTTTTTTAATTTTAGTCTTGCAGGAGCCTCCCCAAAACAGTAAAATAGGAAAGAATGATGCAAGTTGGGGGTGGTAAGTCCCATTTGTTGTGTGTTGCTAAGGAGTAGGGAACTGGGAAGAAACATGAAGCCTGGCTTTTCTGCAGTGTGGAATTGCATCTGGTATGTCACTAAGATGGTGCAATATGCATCTAAAGGTATATCTGAATTTTACAGCAGTATCTATCTCTTGTTCTTCCATTCCTTTAATATTTTACAGGTTGTATTAAGGAACAAAAACATTTTTAAAAACCCTTTTTTAAAGAAGAAGAGACAGACCTTTTTAAAATAAATGTGAAGGTTATGATACTTGTTTAACAAAGCCTGGGAATTCCAAAGTATAGGCAGCCATTTTCCTGTCTTAACCCAATGGTGTGAGGAAAGGATACAGTGTCAGCCTTAACTTTGAATTTTCCTGGCTTCTGTCACTTCATGTCACAACCTTAACAATAGTAATATACATTTTTTTTTGTCGAGGAACAATAGCTAAAAATGTATTTTGACTAGTAAAATTAAGAAGATGACACGTAAGTCAGAAGTTCACTGTGCAGTAGTAATGTGTGTCATTTTTTTAATGCAAGTGTAATTTTGAATACTTGGTAACTACTATCTATAGCTACAGAAATATCACCACCTCCTGCCTTTTGACAAGAAACTATTTTAAATTTTATATATAGACTACACAATGAGAGAGAGGGGAAAACTTTTAGCTGAGCATTATACTTTAGTACAGAGCAGGAACTAAATATAGTGGCTATGTCGTCACAGCAAGGTTGCTTTGTGGCAAAAAAAGCAAAAAATAAAACAGCAGAGAGACATATTGCTGCTGGTACACAGTCATTAGAAATAAATGACGATGGTTATAGAAGCGACTGATTACAGGAGATCCTATCTTGAGTGATAACAGGCTCACTAGCACCTGTTTTGCTGAGTTTCAAATTCTTCTCATTAATCTTACATTAACTGAAGTTGGAGAAAGCTGTGAGAAACCCGAGATTTCAGCCCTGTGAGAGGGATGCACACTTTAACCTTAACTAACCAAAGGAGTACTTTTTGCTGCTTCTTCCTTGAGTATAGCAGCTCCTCAGACCTTTTGGCCTTATATACTTCCCCCTAAGGAGGCAGTAATTGAATCCATTTGCAAAGAAAGGAAGGAGAGAGCAGAAGAAATCTTGTAGCTCAGGATGGCTTCTACCTTCTTCAGCTCTAAGCTGGTCTCTGTCCTTTCTGACTTCTCTCTCTCCCTTTGCTCGATTCAGTATCAAGAGGAGGAAGAAGCAGCTTGAGGGCTGGAACTGCAGCTTCCATGCAGCTCTGTGAGGGACAAATATGACTATGGGAAAAATTATACAGTTCTGAGGGGCTAGGTGGAGGTGAGTAATTTGGAAAGGGAGGAATTGGGCTGTTTCTGGGCAGGAAGATGAGCAGATGTTAATGGCAAACACAGAATACAGGATTTACAATGGTTTTTTGAACTCCAAATCCCAAATAGCCTGCAAGCACAGGTCTGTTAGGAGTCTGTGCAGAGCTCAGTTAAATCAGGGTAGCTGAACAATGTTAATTATGTGTTTTTCTTACAGAAGCATAGCTGTTTGGCAAAAGCAAGAATAACCCATTATAACTTGGATTTTTGTTTTAATTGAGCTTTTTAACTTCGTGAGCTAGTTGAGCTACAGTATAGAACAACTGAATCAAGTCCTGGAAGTCAGTTCTGTCCTATCCTGTTCCTATTAGCATTCAGCAGAACTTGCAAGGTAACATCTGTGTGCAAGAACTGTTTTCCAGCTGGTTAATTCGTATAAGTCTAACTATCAGTTCTGCTTATGGTCAGTGAGTAAACTCTCATGTAAGGTTCAGGACCCGATCTGGCCTCTCCCACGTCAGAGCTTTACCCTGACTATAGAAACATGATTCCCTTTGCTGAATTACGATGTGTTTGCAAAATAGGGCAATTTAAATTTAGAAAGGTTGTACTGCCAACTAGGATATTACTACGTGATTATAGGCCCTTTGTCTGGGATATTAGAGCACAAACCTCTTCAAACAAATGATGACTACTTTTACAAAATCTGGACAGTGCTCTAATAGCTGAAAAACTCTGTAAAAAGGAGCATTACCACCTCTAGCACCATCTTGTGTTTTCCCTTAAAATGAAAGGGGAGGGAGAGTCTCTTGAGCTCCATCACTAAGTAGTGACCACCCTTTAGGTATGTTAGTCGCTCTCTGAACATGCTATTGGACTGGACCATTTGGAGATTTAACCAGAAAGTTACTTAGGCAGGATCCTTATTAGGCCTACTGTAGAATAAGAAAAGATCTCCTGCCCTGATTTTGTTTGTGAGGAATAAGAGGTAATTTGCCAAGGCTGGGGGAAAAATGCTGGTAATTCTGCATATTTTTTTTTTGTCTGCCAGTTAAACTACATGCAATCCCTCTCTGGGATTTGGTTCTTTTGTGGATCTGGACCATAGTACTTGGTTGTGGTGTGGTTTTGTGTTTGGGTTTTTGTTCTTGCTGTTGTTTGGTTTTGTTCACTAAGACTCAAATTCACAATATTTACATGCTTAACTCTCATTTTCTTAAATATATAATTAACTTTGTAGGTCTGGTCCTAAGAGCATGATCCTGAAAGAATCACGACATATCATAGTACTGATGCTGAAGTCAGTTGAGTCTTTCTTCATCTGTGGAGCAAAATAAGGTCACATACAATGTAGATAGTCTGTCCTGTATGTGAGATCAAGAATCACCATGGTTACTTATCCAGTATCTTGCATGCTCTCTCTCATGCTCGCTCTCTTTTTCTTTTTTTTTTTTTTTTAAAACTTTTGTATTATACTGAAGACAGATCCTAACTCTACAATGTAAAACAATTTTCTTTGTGAAATAGTGGCAGGAACCTTTTGAATGTTTATTGCTTTGCAGCAGTGATGTATCCATTAGTATCAGGAAGCAGTGGCTGATATGATGTACTGGAACTGCTGCTGGTCGCCAGCTTCTTGACCTGTACATCCCTGCTTGTAAAATAAGCATTGGTTGCTCTATTAATGTAAAATAGTTATTGTTTGCAGCACCGTTTTCCTCTTATTATGGGACTGTACATTTCCTACAAGACTGGCAGCCTGCTGTCTGGATGTTAAGTTTTGCGGAACTGCAGGTAGGACTTTCTACTCAGTACTCGAGGAGAATGTCTTTCAGGATTTAAGTGATGAAGCTTCATTCTCTTTGGTGGTCCAATTTATCAGCTGGTCTTCCTGGTGTCTGTCACTTAGCAATTCAGTGCTTTTAGTGACTGATGAATAGCAAAGTATTAGCAGTGTAATCCAACTCCACAAATATATATATATAATTCTAAGAATAAACAACAAAAAATCAAACATAAGATTTTTCTTTTTTCAAGTGGAATAAATATTCTTGTCATCAAGTATATCCTCCTGTTTCTTGATCATGTCATGGGGCAATGAGGAGTGGGCAAACAGCTATGTGATCTTGTCGTTATGTGGAGTAGATTGCTGAGCAGTTAAGTTACTAGTAGACCAAGTTCTGTAGAAATATTATAGTTTCTAATTTCTGTTTAGACACCAAAGCACTCATGTGAATCTATGGAAAGTTAGGCACCAAATTAGGAGTTGAACTGCCTTTGTGTGTATGGAAGATAGATCTGTTTCAAGCATTTCTGATAGCGTAGGTGATAAATATTGCTTTTCTAGTGGCATCTTAACTTAGTTTGGTGATATGCGGTTATTATTATCACATGTGGGATTGTAGGTAACCTTGCTTTTCTTGCCTTTGGCCTTGAGGGACAGAGTGATACTGTGGCATATTTTGGGAATTATGCTTCACTGCATACAAATTGATACACTACTGCTACTATTCTGGTTCCGTCTACTTAGTTTTCTTACTTGCTGCAGTTAAACCATTGGGTTTATACTATTGCATTTCTAATGTAGGCTTATCAGGTTGTTTTTTTTTTTAAAAAAGTAGGGAAGCTAAGAGATTGAAACCAGCTAAAAGGGAAGTTAATGGAAGGAAAGGTGTTCAGCTGAAAAAACAAACTTTTTTTTAAGACGCTTTGATTTGATTTTGAGCAGTGCTTGTTAAGGAAAGAGGATAGTCATGTAAAATAGAAGGTAGGATTTTTAATAAGGAAAGTAATGATGGAAAACAACCAGTAGGAATATGGACAGGTAAAGAATAATTAGAGATCATCTTTAAATAGCATAAGAGTAAGAATTTTTGCTCTGTTCATATCATTCTGTTGTGCCTTTTCCTAGGATTTTACACATTAAGATTGCCATGTATTGCTTAGTATTGTTAATACTCAAAATCCTGGCAAAAGGTTGACATTGTAATGGCTCTAAAGGACCCATTTCAATGTAAATCCTAAGGGTCTATCAATGTGCAGGGGATTTATGTGGGTGAGTCCCATTAATGGTAATGGGACTTATGTGCGTAAATCTCTTCTGCATTGATGGGAAAATAGACTCCTTAGTATGCAAAGTCTCATTTGAAATCAAAGACCATTTGCATAAGATCCATACATAGCATGGAACTCTGTGTTAAAAACAGTATGAAAAGAAGATAATACACCTTAACTACTTTAGTGGATAAATACTAGTGTAAAAAGAATATTCTTTATAGTATGTATTTTACTTTAAAAAAAAATGCAGTAATATTTACACAATTGTCTCCAACTATTAGAAGCCAAAATACTTGTGGTTTTGATAATGTGGATGGTTGCTTTTTACATGAGTGTAGTTGAGCAAAACAATTACGTATAGTTGTGGAACTTCTGTGCTGAGCATGATGTCCCAACTTTCTGCATGAAATATTTCATTTTGAATGGCTTAGAGTGTAAGCAAGAACCAAGAGATCGTTGTAGTCCCAGTTCTGCTGCAATTCTCAAAGCCTATTGATCTAATAAATACTCCCAAATAAGATTCTTTGTGTTTGCTTTTATTTGAAACACCAAACAGTACTAAAACAGTCATTGCCTGCCACTGCTCCTCAGAATACTCCAACTTTTGATACAAAAAGATTTAACTTTGTAATGAAAAGTGTCTCCGCTGCACGTGTATATGCAAACTGGATTACATCACAGCAGCAGAAGTTAAACTGTCGCATTATGGCAGGAGTCTGAAAATACAGAGAATATTTTTTTTTCCTCCTTTCCAGCAGGTGTCACTGTTGGCAAATGTAAAATTAAAACTCTACGTTTATCACAGCTTATGTGGAGTTAAAAATATTTTGGAGGAGGGGAGTTAAAAATATTTTGGAGGAGGCAATGTACTTCACTTTTTTTTTTTTATCTCTCCCTTGTAATATAGAGGTGTTTATTCTGTTAAACTGTTTAGTATATATTGCTTACCTCAGGGAGGCTCAAATGGACATGAATACGTTACAACAATACGATAGTATTGCTTGGAGAATATCTGAAATGTTAATGGCCTACTTTGCTGTCTGGCATCTACATTTGCAACGTTATTTTAAAAACAAAGCATGAGCGTAAACAATTTAATTTTGCTATTTCTCTGTTTTTCAAATGGAGAAGAGTAGGTTGATTTTGCAGACAAGAAGTGGCCTGCAGAATCATTATTTTTTTTAGTCGGAGAAGAAGGAACCTGGATGTAGGTAGCTATTTAAGACAAGAGTTTTGAGTATGTGTGACTATGCAAGGTTTCATGTGCCTGAGAGAGGAAAAGCAATATTATGTCTCCTGTAGTACCTCACCTCAGGAATTGGTATCAATGCTTTCAATGAGACTTCCCTCAGAATGAGGTGCCCTCTAAGGGGAGAGATCAGAGTTGAATGTATTTTAATATTAAGGAGACCTGCTTTTTTGTGGCCAGGATGAATATAACATTTGCCACTATAGATATGAAATTGTTGAATCTAGGTGTTTTCCTTTATTTTTATGTGAATAATATTAATCTTGCAACCCTTATCTCATTAGCCAGTGCATGCTGGATAATTAAGGGTTGCTTTAGGAATGCAGCTTTGAATAAGCTTTAACAATCATTCCTGAGTGCAATAAACCTCTCCAAAATTCCCTTCTTTTCAGCGGACAGAAAAAAAGTGTTTTATGGTTTATATGAGAAATGTATTTTTACATATAACACATTTGTGTATTCAGAGAGGGTGAAGTGTGAATGGCACAAGTGAAAGCAATTTGTCCAGTTTTTCAAGGAGTTGATATTTCTGTGTGCATTGACTTTTGTCTTTCTTCTTCTGTGTAGCATAGGATATGAATTTATCCACCCTGATTATAGAGTTCCTGAAGGATGCTTTACATATGATGGACTAAGTTCTTACTGAGAATGATTAGAGCTATTATGGCATAAAGCCTGATTCCTTTTTTTTTTTTAGATAGTGGATATTATTTCACTACTTTTCTTAAAGTCCTACTGGGAAGTCTGAAATCCAATGACATCAAAGACACTGGGTTATGTCCCTCATATGATTACGTCACACTCAGTACAGTCGCATTAGGAATGAATTTGTATTCCTATGTGGTTTTGTGAACAGGTGATTAAAGTGAAGGATCTACAGCTGTTACATGGAAGGGGAAAACAGCATGCCTGATTGCAGCACCTGACTGCACAGGTAAATTGCATCAGAGACCCAGGTATCAGCTGAGTATTGTTCATCCAGCAGCAATTAGCACACCTCAGCTGGGAAGAATTTAGTTTAAAACCAAGCAGCCTTCACAAGTAAACTATTGGAAGATATTGAAAGACCAGGGGGAAAATGTGTCCTGAAGCTTTTCAGCTAAATTCATCAAGAGTGTTCTGAGGAGGGATAGCAGAAGGAGCTGTGTTTTTTCCCCAAGCTGAGTTACAAGCCTCGGGAACTGAAGTGAGGGGACTGCTCATGTTGTCTTCTCTCAGCGGTGTGTCTATGGGGTGAAGGCCCACTACACTTGGGGAACAGCAGCATGGCTGCGTTGGAGGAAAGCTCTGCCTCTGTCGGTGTGCGACAGCAAAGTGTTGCTTTCCTGGTAGCCATGCCTCCAACAGCATCATTTGGCTAATGTACCTGATGCTTTTTTTTTTTTAATGTCTATAAGATACAAATGAGCTCCTTAAGGTAACTTTAAGACTAAAAGATGACAGAGGCTCTGTTAAAGGGTGGTTGTTGTAGAAATAAGGTTCCTGTAATAGCAGTTTGTATGTAGCCCAAATGCATATCTCAGTACTTGTGCACTCAGTAATGGTGCACAATAACATGATTAAATATTTTTATGGTTATATAAAGCCAGGAAAAACTAAGGATGTTTCAGAATCTGATCTCCTTGTAACTTTAGGTTAAGAGTTACAAAACTGAAAAAAAAAAATTGAACAGGTTTATTAAAATGGACAAAATATGAAATAACTTTGTTTTCTAAAGTCATGAACAATTGTATATTATAGTTGCCATATCTGTGACTAAGTATATGCTGGTGAATGAAACTTTAGCACTCTGTTCTTACCATGCTAAATTTACAAGTTCATTTGTTTCCTACAAAGTGATTTTAACAGTTAGATGGTTTATGATATTACAATGTGAAAGAAATTCCTCACATAAAAGCTTTTCATTTGAAATAAGTGCACTTAAAGGAACCAAAAAGTTGCAGGTAAAAAGGCACAGTTCCTTGGATTCTACACGTGAGCAGTATTAACTTACTTAATTTTAGTGAGTTTTATGACTCAGTAAATTTTTACTTGCACATGTCACAATGAGACTGGTTCTCTTAGTCCTTATGGGATCTACTTTTGGACAAATTTGGTTACATGTAATGTTTATATGGGGAAGCAGAATACCTCCTTTGTTTCTTTGGTTTTTTGTGTATGTGTTTTGTTTTGCCTGCATCTTAAAGACTTTTCTTCAGTTTTATTTGCCTCCATTAGAAGTTTAGAGCACTTTTTATATTCACAAGCTTAACTCTCTCTTTTTCTGAAATATTTTATTCTTTGCATTATTAATGTCAATTTCGCAATCAATATCTGTAGCTCAAGGGAGGAGGGGGAGGCAGGGAGTGCAATTCTATTCTGCTCTGCAGATTTGGCAATGGGATGTGTTCTGAATAATGACCTCAGCAATGAAGTCTTTAGAGAGCTTTCCATTGTGCTTTTTACAATTTATTTTGCCTTAAAAACACAAATGCTGTTGAGTTCAGAAAGACCCTGTTTGTAGGTACAGAATATAAAGAGAGATGCACAGAAGTGAACTCCTGCTGGTTTTAGTGTATTTGGAATTCTGCATAATTCTATCCAGGAAAAATGTCATGTTTTGAGAGCAGAGTCAGCCCTGAAACCATTCTGGAAACGTGATAATGGGCCTGAGAAATCTAGACTTTGTGATGTTTCAAAAGCAGACACAATCTGGAAAACTATTAGTCTTGGTTAATCAGCATGGAAACTGGAAAGGGGGTGATGAAGGGAAAAGGGGGATCTCTAAATGTGGTGACTGTGACTTTTGTAGTCTGGGTTTTAACTGACGTTCCCTGCAGTTCGCAATAGAATTGTGTCTTCAGGGGCCTACACTTGGCCTTCCAGGAAGTTGCTGCAGTCAGACAGGAGTAAGTAATAAGAGAAATTGTATATGATGTGTTGAGAAATCAATATGTGATATTAGAATATGATTTTATAAAATGAACTTCTGTCTGAATGTATTAGATGAAGTTCTGCTAATGCAGAACAGTACAGAATAATACTCTGATACAGTGGTAAAAAAATAAATGCATTTCTCCCTTAGGTGGAAATGATAATCCCACAGTTATCCTGCAATACAAAACAATCAGTAGGATAAACAAATAAATACTAGTATAGTCCTTTATTTTACTGAAGAGAAATTAATTAGGCTTTTTACTTCTACCTCCTTTCACGAAGTAGACCGATAAATGAATAGGCCTTCCACGCTTAGCTCCAAATTAAACTGCTTTTTGATTTTAATTTGAGAGAGTTCTCAGTATTGTCAGCCCTTTGCACATTTCATCAATAAGTAGATCATGTATATGGGCTTTTGTCAGATACACTATAATACTGCCAGAAAAAGCATTGTGTGTAACACTTAATAGTTCATTCCTATCAGTCCATAATTTTGTATCCAATTAACCCCAATATACATATATAGAGTACAACTCAAGTGAAGAATTGGGTCAACTGCACTTGCTTTCTTCCAAGCTCCTTTTCTAGCCCTGCTGCTATGAAAATTTGAAGTAAACATTTTAAAGAACAGTTTGCTGACTAGATGCTGCGTATATGGTTACATGGAATACCTACTCTAAATCTTCTAAGCAGTTCTTATGAAGGAAATGAGAATCGTTCTGATGAATAATTCCTAAATTATATGTAAGTGTTATCTTTTTTATTCCATAAAGAGTCTAATACTGCGTTGAATTGTCCAGTCTGTGTGTGTCCATTTTAGCAGACCATGTGGCTCCATTTTCAAAACTCTGATTGCAAAACCACTCTCCTCTTAATTTTTGGTTCTCAAAAATATGTGTAGCTCTTTTGTCATCTTTCTTACCATAGCACCAGAATTCTGGTTGCTTTCCCTTCTGGACCTGTTTGGTACCTACTTTGAGAATTTCTTTCACATTCTGCTTTCTAATGAATAATTTACTTTTCGTTGGTTGTGCATGTGAATGTTTGGAAAGTTTAAATATCATAATCTTCTCGCCTAATACAACACTCAATTAATTTTGTCATGTGGCAATTTTTGTTAAACAATATTAGAGGGAAAATTCTAGTTTAGTTAAAAATATGTTAACTGGAGGATGATTTCTATCTCACAGGCAAAGGTTTTCAGTTACGTTCTTGGTACTCAGTTTTCTTTAACATTTGCATCTTATTTCTACTTGAGACTACTTTAATGCTTTAATCAAATATGGTGAAAGCAGGTATTTGGCAAGGTATTTTAAACCCATTCTGTATGTTTTGATACAAAAGGTCATGCTTCTGTTATTTTTAAGGTACATTTATGAAAATACTTTTCAATGCTACGTTCTTCCTTTTCTCTTTGATAAACCTGTGCACTGAACACACATGACAGTAATTCAGTATTTAACTCAAGGGATTTTGGATGTTGAAAAGGGGGACTTCAGTCCTTTAGATATTTTGAAATGAGAAGTGATGGTTAGCATTTGTGCTGCCTTACTAGAGAAAAACATGTTATGGTCTGAGTATACTTCACCAGAGAAAACACTGTTTGACTTTTCAGGAATTCTGTGTCCATTCAAATGTCTGAGCCATAAGATTCTTCTAATGAAGCAGGAACTTCTACCTCTTAACTTTCTACCTCTATCAAAGTCAGATTTGGGACTAGAAACAAAAAAGGGTGAACACTCCCCCTGCCAATTAGATTAATTTCTATATTTGCGAAGGATTTGCTTTGGTAAAATATTTCTGACCATAGCTAGAAAAGATGATAAGTAGTGTTGCTAAGGTCATGTTTGAGGAAGAGACTTTACAAGATACGGGGCTACATAGTAGGCACTAATCATAAAACAATGCAGATATCTAAACCCTAGCGTAATACCTGAATGCATAGAAGCTTAAATCCAGTGATTTTTTTTTTTAACAGCTTGTGAGTGAAATCATACCTGTTCTTTTTGTCTGAAAACATTGGAGTCATTGAGCAGTGAGGAAATTATGACATCATTTGACAATGTGGGTATGAAAAAAGTTGTGGTTCTTCTAGTTGCCTTGTGCTTTCTTGTAATTGTTACGGTTTTTTATGACTGCTCAAATAAGGATTTTGAACGTTGTTGCTTGACTATTCCTGGATTTGTTGTTCAATGTACACGTGCATTATACATGTACACGAAAATAGACTTTTCTACTGTTGCTTTTGTCAGAAATGCTGGTGTTCTAATCAACGCAAGCAGTCTATAGAGATGGCCCAATGTGTTTATTGAAAAAATCAAAACAAAAAACTTTATATAAATGTAAATGCAGTTTTTAATCAAATTACATGTCTTTTCAGTTTCTAGATTTTTTTAAATTATGTAATTTTTTTCTTCTTAAAGTGGTGCAAACTGTTAACAAATTTAGTAGTTAGTGTTCAAATAGTGTTAAAGACCACTTGAAATAACATGACAATCTCATCTTTACAGTAATACTAGGTTGTTAATTACCTGAGCTACCCAAACACTGAGACTACAGTTAAAATGGCTCTGAGTAGGAGGTGATAATGATGCGCTGCCCATTCTACAACACATTATATGCAGTGCACATTAATTCCGGTTTTTAATAGAAAATTTTCCATCATATTAAAAAGTTCTTATTTTAAAGAGTAAAATCTTTCTCAGTAAAGCTAACCTTATTAAATATGTCTATAATAGATATTACTATATCTGGCAATGAAAGAATCACAGATGTGTACTTAAAGAGAAGAGGTCTGCTATTATTAAATAAAAAAATCAATGGTAAGAAGCATCACCTCAAATTTAAGCAAGTGCGGAAGTCTGTACGTTCTGGTTTGACAAAAATAGTTAAAAATTTATTTAAATTCCTTATCTCATGTTTACAATGTAGTCCTTAGCTGTGCTTGGATATTTGTTTGTGTAGATATTGGAAATAACTGGAGAGTGGCTATTTCTCACATGACTGTTCAGTGGTGAACCCTGTGGTGCCCAAATTAACTAGTTAAAGCCTTCCTGGGCATGCTTACATGAACTGCAACTGTAGGTCTACCATTCTGTCAAAGAAGAAAATATGTACTTGTCACGTAAGAAATGACCATTCAATTTCTGTTATTTTTCTAAAAACAAAGTTCATGCACAAACATATTTTCTTTACTCAAGAGCTGTGTGGGTGGTTGTTGATGTTGTTTGGGTTTTTTCTTTCCTTGAGGAACCCAAGATGTGGATTCTTAAAGAGCTTGTAGGAAAGGGGCAGAAACCCCCAGACTTCTTTAAAGCTTGATATTATCTTTCCATCCATCCATCTCTTTATTCTTTCTATGTTTTCTTTCAGAGCATAGTTATTTAGAGAGAACCAGTAGACTTGATCTTACAAGTCATTAGTAAAATTTGTTGAGAAATAGAAGAGAGAATTCTGAATCTGTTCTCTCATGTGACCTCAACACTAGTGTCCATCATACTAAGCAGAAGGACTTCTTTTTGGGCTTGGTTTGGGGGATTTTTTTGGTAGCTTAGGAGTTTGTATGAGAAGCTCTGGTACTTCTGGGAACCCAAGTCTTAAGTTTTATGATGAAGCACTGAATGGGATACTTACCTGTTTTAGAAGATTTAAAATTTGTCTTATTAGATGAGCAGTAAAGATTATATCTTAATCTACAGAGAGATCAAATAATTTTTCATGAATAACTGAAAGTAAGGCTTTATTGCTGTCATGGTGAATATTCTGATTTTAGGATAATGGAAAGAGTTGCCAGTGTCATCGTATCTATCTTTTTTAAGGGCTAGAGTAATACTAAAAGAATAAAGGATGTTAAATTTTCTCTTTTCCAGGTATTTTCTGGCATTTGGGAATTGCTTCTTTGCCTCTTTCCAGACTAAGATGATTGAGAAAGCAGTTTTTTAGGGGTTCATTACACTTACACTTAGAATTTTTCTATCTTAAAAAAGCAAGTTTACTATCTGAAAAATAAGCTGCACATTGGACAATTACTACTTCATTTTCTGGATTAAATTGCCAAGAGGAAGGACCTTGACAGAAGGGAGTCCACTCTAGCTGCCATTTGGGTGCCTTGGTAATTTTTGAATTTTCTTTCTTGATCGAGGTAATCAAAATGGATTTTAATTTTGAAAAAATATCAGTATGCCTTTGATATTCTTCAGGAAAAGACTTTAAAGAAGCTAGGAAATAGTTTCTATTGCTGTAGCTTCAGATGTTCCTGCTTGCTGACCCTTTCAGAGGTCACTGGAAGTATGGCAGGCAAAGAGTCTGCAGAATGAGATCTTTGATTAGTTAAACACCTAGCTGTCCATGCTCAAGAGTGAGGTCTAATGCTTTTATTGTCAGACTGATATTTGTATTGGGCATGATACAGTTACTTTATGCTTAACAGTGTTTCTTTGACTACAAGTCCCTTTCAGCTGACAAAATCGTCTGTAAAACATACATAACACAGTATAGTTAATTTTTATGCCTTTAAGTATCTGTACTGTATATAATTGAATTTTAAAAGTATGTTATGCAATAAGGTGCATAGCAATGTCCAGGCAGTGCTATAGAGCTATGAGAGATTAGTGACATCAGTGATACCATATTTTCATATTTCCTTTTGTTTACGTAATCTGTAGATTCTCTACAAGCATAGCTCTAAAACAGTAATAGTTTTTGTAATTATAGACATGTCTGAAATTCATTATGTGGTAAACATATATTTCCAAGGATGACTAATGTGTGTAGAGAATTATGCATAATGAGTGCTTTGCATTTTAAAGATTTGATCCAGAGAGAGGGTAAGATCCTCATACAATTTTCGGAGCACCTTAGTGTATCAACTAGAGAAACCAGCAGTTACAATCCTGGTGTTTTTTAACATCATGTGTTCTGCAGGATAGTAGTGTGTGTGTGTGCTTAAATAATGTCATTCTTCAGGATATTATCAGAAGATCAGGTAGAATTTAAATTGTGAGCAGCAAAATACATGTATCGAGGCCTTAGTTTTGCTAATGTGATGGAACACCTTTCTTTCAAGAAACACTTGAGAACTGTGAGTATTTGTCCAAGAATACTGTACAGTTCCTCATGTACATTGGGGGGGAAAAATTTTAAAAATATCCATAGGAAGAGAGGAAAAAGATCTTACATAAATTAGGGGCACATAACAAGCTGGTGTACTACTCACACCTTGAAAGAACACTAGCAGATAACTTGTGCAGACCCTTCTGGTGTTTGAACCTCAGGTTTTATGGATCTTCTGCTTTTTCTCTGTTCAAAATGCCTAAGAGGCTTTGAATTAATCTTCTCAAAGATTTATGTGAGTAGTTAAATGCTGTAAGATTTCTTTGTTTTGTTTTTGTAAGTTAGTGAGTTTGATTTGTTCTAAGAAAGTGTTTGCAGTCATAATTAAGAGAGATATTAAGCTTAGAGTTAATTAAACAAATTGATGTCAATATCTGATTGAGTCTTGAGAAGGTTAGATTTTTCCCAGCTGTGAGGAAGATCACATTAAAAGATGAATAATTTGTAAGTTAACTGCATGAGTTAAAGGAATTTGCAATAAAATATGAATGTGTTTATTTCTAAACTTTAATAGCAAAATGTTTTATGGTCTTGGGTGGCTTTAATATACTGGTAGTGTGATGAAGAAACTAAATTTTAAGTCTAAGGTAGAGAGAGGGCAGGACTTTCCTATTCTGTGGAAAATGGCGATTTTTCTTTTTGGAAGAGTGAAGAAGCCCTGACTACTTAGTAGCATTTAGTAAAATCCTAGCAAATGATCCCCTCCCTCCACAGCTTTTGTTTAGCGTGCTTTGGAGAAAAAGAACAGGGAAGGATATACAAGTAATAACTTCTGAGACACATAAGGGTGATTCATCACTTGTTTTCAAGTGATGCTCACTACAAAGTTTGTAAATAAATATCTTCATTTGCAGACTAATTTTCCCATTTTCTGCACAATTTGATTCAAGACCAAGTCTGAAGTTGACCTTGCTTTGGGGAGTGTAAGGGTTGGATCAGATGACTTCCAAAGGTGTCTTACAACCTAAATTATTCTATGATTACAGTGTGAAGTCCGTGTTTGGATCCAGTATACTAGAAGACACCTCTGGCACTGAGTTCTGAAAATAGTTGTAATATCTTGACATTTACAGAGGACTTTTTTTTTTTGTGTGTGTGAAATGTTGATCTTGATATCTCTTTTAAGGAATTTTCTGGGGTTTTTAGCAGTCTTGATTTTTTCTTTTAACAGATTATAATATGAAACAATAAGGCTGCTCTATTTATATCTAATTATTTTACAGAAGGTACAGGATTTGCATGCTCTGGTGCATAATTTCAGAAAATTAGGAACAAAAAAGGTTTTTCTTTGTTTCCCTCAAACAGCTGCAATGCATGTCCATAACACTCCCTGTGAATGGGAAACGGAAATATTTTTACTGGGTTTGGACTTATATGACTTTGTGCCAATGGATTTGAGAGACGTCACTGAATTGGCATCTTCTTTTTCCTGAGTGTTAGACCTGGAATCATGATACTGCCCTGAAGGTGGTTAGCATTGCCAGATTTCTATATATGGGATTTAACTAACTAAGGCTATACACAAGCATTTATCTGTTGAATTGCATCATCATGTTACTGAAAGTTTCTTCTGACTCTCTCAGTTCTGAAAATTGTGCTCTAAAATTTCCAAAATAGCGTGCACTCTACCTTTTCTAGAGAAACCTTTTTTTGGTTTGTTTTGGAGGTTTTTTTGGCTAACTCTCCTGTGGTGATTGACGTACCCTCTAAAGCGGATTGAGCACTAATGGTACCTATCCCAATGACATCTGTTCAGATTTTAAGCTTCCTAGAATGCTGCTTATGTGTAGTGTGAAGGATGTCCCCGTACCTAAGAGGAGAAACTCAAAAAGTGTGATGATTGGTATAAGAACTTAAATGCAAAAGGTGTTTTTGTTGTGGGTTGTGGGGTTGGTTTTTTTTTTTTGGTTGGTTGTTTTTTTTTCTGTTTTTTATTTTCATTTGACTATTCTCTTTGTAGTAAACTTAGTTTGCTGCCTGGAAAGGCAGACTTCTTGCAGGAATTTGCCATGAGGAAGGCTGTTTCCAGAACAACAGCCTCTGTTGTTTCTGAACAACAGCTGTACACTATAGCCTCTTAAATTCCACCAGATCTGCATAAGTTTGCCTGTCTCTAGCATTTATTTTTTGGGGGGAAGGTGGCATAGGTAGGAGTAGGTATAGACCACCAGGAAGTCTCTTGAGAGTTTATTGTACTCCACGTTGGTAGAATCCTCTAGTGTAACAGCAGAGGTGGCAATTCTGTAATTTAGACAAGGCCTCAGTTGGAATAACTTAGCAGACACGCTGGTTTTTATTTAATTATTACTTTTATTTGCAAAAACTGAGTCTGGTGTTACAGTACATCTTAGTTTTTCAGCTACTTCTGCTACTTACAATTTTAAATTATTTGTTTTATTCTGTTTCTCCTATTGAGATATTTGGGAAGAGAACCTACAAAAGAAATACCAGTTTTCATGCTACAGGAAGGTGTTTTTCAAGTGTCATTAAGCTGCTTGGAAATTTCTAGAAGTATAATTTTGAAAATCTAGATATAAAGAAAAAAATTTATCCTTCCTTCCCATAACAAAGAGTATCTTCATTTGTTTAAGAAAATATTAAAATGCTTTCTCTGGTCATTGTTATCTTGGTACATTAGCCAGTGCCCTATTAAGTATGAGTCAGACAGGTAAATAATAAAGTTGAAAGATCTGAACAAGTCACAAAGGTCTTGGAGTATAATACATTCTATGGCAAGCTTAATGTTTTATAAAAGCAGTAACAATCAACTGTCTGTTTACTGCCATATATGGTTAATAAGGCCAATACTGATGCTGCATATACTGAAGGCACGTATATGTCTGTATCAAATATTATATGATGTAGATTCTTAGATTTATAGAATTTATAAAATTAATGTTCCAACAATAAATCTATGTTTGGAGAAGAACCAAAGAAGAATCGAAGTACTACAATGAAAATATCCAGTATTTCAGTTAATTCAAAGTAAATGGAGAAATTAAATTTAAATATTTTTAAAGAGTCCTCGAATGGTTTGTTGATTAGAAACTAATGTAACTCCTTGTCTAAGATAAAACACCAAACAGACAGCAGCTGCTGGTAATTGGTGCAAGTAATTGTAGAGCCAATAAGTTGAAGAAGTGCTTATTAAAAGAAACTGCCTTCCTATCTGCTTGTAAGTTCAATTGAGTAATGCACTCTACATGTGGTCTGACGGTAGGTAAATTATACACCTGATTTAAAAACACTCCATCCATAAGAGCTCCTATTTTGCTCATCCATAAAATTTTTGCTTTCTTTATTACTAACTACTTGCAGCAGCATATGGCATAATATCTATCAAATTAGGCTTTGAGGACATCTTAGACTGGCACCCTGCTGACTTGAAACCTGTGCTTAATGCATATTGCAGTGTTTTTAACCCGTTAAGTTCCCCTAGGGATAGGCTTCATGCTCTCAAGGCAAGAACGCCTATGTGGCCTCAGGTACAGACTGCACACCCTGCTGATCTGCTGGAATTCCACCGAAAGTGATGAATCTGCCTTGAAACGGCTGTTGCACAGACATCATTTAAAGCTCATTCTAAAGAAACATTAATGCCACAACATCTTATTTTTGAACTCATAAGAAAACAGATGGTTCTGAGAAGAAGAGTTGTAATTCAAGCATAAGAATAATTTTTAAAAAAAAATTAAAAATTAAAATTAAGCCATGCTGCTCCTTCAGCATATTAGTGTGCATGCAGATTGTTAAAAAAAAAAAAATCCGTTAATTTGATGAAATCATCTTCTAGTAAAAGCAATTTGAGGTGACGTTGTGCACTCATCACAAACATAGGTGAGTTTCTGTTCAGATAACTTCCTTTGGACTGCTCCCAAAACAACAAAAAACTATTTCCCCAAAGCTCCAAATTTTTGTCTTCAGCTTAAAGCAAAGCATTCACAGTCATCTTTTCCTTTAAAGAAACTGTAAGAAGTCCAGTTGTCTACAGGTCTGAAAATGTTTTGATGTACCTTTGGCAAGTGATTTACCATGGGTAAAACCTGAGGAAAAACTACTGTAGACATCCACTAAATTGATAATGAATTATTGGGGGGGCGGGGATAAAAGCATCTGGTTCAAGAGCCACAGAAAAGTCATTTGGACGGTTTCATTGTGGGCTTTGTGAAAGCTTTCAAAGCATTCTTTGGAAACAATTAAAATCTGAATACTGCTTTCCCTTGCTTCTTGACAGTGATTTTTAATGGAAGATTTTCATTAGAAGTGATTATGAGGTTAGAGGCTTTATTTTTGAACTGAAATCAACTTACACTTTAAGTTAGTGCTTTATCCCCAAGGCTGACTTGGCAATGTGATCTATCCTAGTCCTGTATATTTGTAGTGGTTTTCTTGAGTATGTTTGGACAAGATTTGTGCTGCAAAGTTCTGCTGCCAAGGTTGCATTACTGCCTGAGAAAATGAAAGTCACATTGCTAATGGACACGCTGTACTGCAAAAGCTGAAGTCCTGGGAAAAGGCACCTGTGCCTGTTGTAGCTGATGGCGTTCTAGGAAACAACTGAATCGATGAGCTACTTTCATCGTTGCGGATGTGTCTCTGCTAGAGTGGCTTTACCGGGCTGCTCACCTGGCCTTACTGCTCTGGCCAGGCAGCTGTTTCAGGGTGGCATAAGCTTGTCAAAAAAGCTTTATATGCACAGATAACTAGCATGGCAAACAAGCTAGCTAAAGACATCTGAGGAAGTTAATAAAAATAAGAAATATGGATATCTACCAGTAATAGTAAAATTAAGGGCTAATTCTTATCTACAGTGACATGGGTTTAGTTGAAATGTAAACTGAAATAGGGGTTTTGAAATCACAAGCACTTCTTGTAAGCGAAGAGAGGAAGATAAATTGAAGGATGTGGACATACAGACAGGTTATGGAAGAGTAAGCTCAAGTAGACCATTTTACAGTGGCAGCCCCTGTATATACTTAATCTACCTCCCTTCCCTTGGCAGGGAAGATCCTTCATGTTTACCATAACACAAAGATGTGCGCAAAAGCTTTGATGCATGTGAGAATGTATTCAGACCAAAAGGCTGTTTTGCCCAGTGTCTTGTTTTAAGCAATAAGTGTGAGTCATTCCCTAACAAAGCATAAGATTGGGGCAAAAATGTATGAAACTTAATTGACATCGCTGCTTTTAATTTTTTTTTTTTCAGCTCAGCTGAGTCAGTTTTAGGTTTATGTCTACTTAGTAACCCTCAAGTGATTACACTTCGATTTCCTCAGTCTTCCCTTGAGGCTACAAACTTCTAACAGCCATAATGTTCTTCATTAACAGGTTCCAGGAGTCTGTTAACCGTAATATAAGGAGCTGGCTCCCGCCGGCATCATTTGATGCCCAAAGTTGCAGACAAATACTTAGATCGTGTTCTCTCATATTCTGGCAGTTTGCCTGTATGACCCATAGCTTTGATCCGCCAGCCTGGAGAAGTGCAGTTTCCTTGGTTTGGTGACCTTTTGCTGTTACTTGGTGCTGTTGGAATAGAGCTGCTGTGCAGTGTTGATGGTGGTTGAAAGCTAGTGAATATCAAGAAAGCTGCCATGCTTGCTCTTCTTGACTTATGCTTGAATCTGAGCTTTCTTGATTGCAGAGGAAAAAGTAAATGCTAAAGGATCAAAACAAGCGCTATTATTATTATATTTAAAATAGAATCGCTATACTCTTTATCAACTCTTTACTACCAAGGACATGAAAAAGAAAGCCAGCTTAGCTTTTAAAATAATCTCATGCTTTTGAGGCTTCACAACCTGTTGCTAGCAGGTTGGAAGAGAGATTTGGAACTAAGAGCAAAGACAAGATCATCCTTTCAACAAGTATAATAAATACTGTACCTATAAAAGATGTTTTTAAGTGTTTAAAAATAGATCTTTAATGTGGACTAATCCCTGTATGTTCAAACTTGAAAACCAGTTGGGTGTTGGTTTTTGGTTTTCTGTGGGGGTGGTTTGTTTTTAACTGAGAGAAAGAGTGGATCATGTTTCCTTATTAGACTTAACTGAATATATTCTCCAATTGCCTATCCAGTGGTCATCATAGCCTTCATCTACAAATTCCTGTCTGCGGGAACTGGGAGGTGGAAGCTAAGGCAGTGTATTGCAGGAAGTAGGAATGGTGATGGAAAAAAAGCAGCTCAAGGAAGGAGTTAGAGAGGAAGAAAACAAGAAGAAACTTTTTTCTGTCTCTATTTTGCTGAGGTGAATTTGTGTCTAATATATCTTTGGAGACTAAAGATGAATTAGAGAATGAAAATGTTCCTTAGGGACAAAGTATAGTAAGCCATTAAACCAATCGTTGTTAAAATTTTAACATCTTTTCTTTGTGTTCACGTGCAACCTTAGTGTGAAGGAGGGATTCCTTCTGGCCATTTCATTAAGCAAAATCATTAAATATAAAACTCTTTTTATTAAGTTCATTAATACTCAAAGTCCATTTGACTCAGTATCTTATTTCTGACAGTGACCAGCAGTGGACACCCAATACAGAACATAAGAACAGGGTGCTCGTGCCATAATACTTCTCCAGGCTACTTCCTCAGCTTTCGGCAGTTTGCAGTACTTTGTTCTGAGGCAGTAATGGGGTTTTTCTATAACCTTGAGTGGATTTTTATGCTGCTGTATCACATATTTTGTAAAATTGATCTTAAATTTTGTAGCTTTTTAACCTCCCTCATATCTACATTCTAGTCCAGATTTTTACAGTCCTTATTGCCTTCTCTGTTTCTATTATGTATTTTGGGGAAAGGGAAGAACTGCATTCAGTATTCAAGATACAGAAACACTGTGTCATTTCCTGGTTTGTTCTCTATCGCTTTCTTAAATATTCCCAGTGTTTAGCTGACTTTTTTGACTGCAAGTGAGCATTGAGCCTAGAGTTTTCATAAAACAATCTGTTCTATTACCAAATGGCAATAGTAATCTTGGAGTCTCTGCACGCATAGGTAAAATGAGTGTGTTTGTTCTTCACAAGTATATCTTAACTTTTATCCACAGTGAATTTCATCTGTCATTCTGTTGCTCATTTACTTGGTACTTTAACATTCTTCCATGGCTCTCCTGTTAGGGTGGTTTTTTTTTCCACTAACCCTGGTAACCTAGTTTCTTTGAGTACTACAAATAACATGGGCCTTATCACAGGTTTTCATGAGCTGCTACTGCTGACTTTGTACCACTATGAAAATTGTCTGCCTACTCCTCACCCTCTATTTCCTTTGGTTTTTAAATTTTATTTATTTATTATCCAGATGAGAACTTTCCCTCTTATCTCATGGCAGCTTAGTTTCTTTAATAGCTTTTTACAATGGGCTTTGCCAACAGCCTTTTTGAATTTCAGGATTTTATCACTTAGGTCTTACTCCTACATGTAATTGTTGAAATCTTTTAAAAACACTGATAAATTTCTGAAGTATTGTTTCTTTTTACAAAAAGCATATTGATTTTTCCTTAATAGGTCTCATGTATTTATGTGCCCATCATTCTGTTCTTTAAACTCCATCTTACATTAGGATTTCCCTCTAGGCATGGTCATTTGGTCTTTGCTATGGAAAACAAGAGTAAAATATATGATAAAGTACCATCTCTCCACAGGGAGGAGAACACAAGATTAAAGTCTCTCTAATATGTGGTTCAGAATCCTAAAGATGGCCCAAGAAAATACCTCTCCCTTTCTCTGTCTCTTGCTCGCTCTCCTTCTTTCTTTCTCCAGGATTTCTACAGCTGTAGAAGAAAATACAATCCTTACAGTGTCATGAATGTGGAAATACCCGGAAAAGAGATCCAGCCAAATCCTCTACCATCCTTCATACATCCCTACTTCTGTCCTCCAATTGGGTTACTTCATATGTTACACTTGTATTTGCTTTCTAGTATGCCATACAAAAGATAGAGCTCCCAATGAATTGATTTAATGAGAGCTTGATTGTGTTCTATAAAAGGAAAAACTACCAAAACTTGAATAAGAAGAAAAAATTTATTTCCAGCTCTCTTGATCTTTGGCATGTAACATAAGTACACTTTTTTCCCCCAGACATGCTTTCTTTTTTTTTTTTTTTTTTTCCCTGTCCTCAAGTACTCCATGGAGTTAGATAATTGCAGCCTGTGCTGGGATTTCAAGATCTGTGCCAGAACAAAACTTGGGCTGGGTTTTTTTTTTTGGTGTGTAGTTTTTTTGTTTGGTTTGTTTCGGTCCTGGGAATGCACTGGGTATTCTGGAGGTGCTAACCATGACCTTCTCTGTTGTCCTTTGGTTGTCAAGAGTTGCTCTGATATTGTGTACAGAAATAGTCTGTTGTCCTAAAATATCTGCTGCTGATGTCCCAGCAATACAGAAGACTAAGGAGATATAATGGATTATTGAGTGATAAGAAATGATGCCATTAGCTGAAATAAGAGAAAACCAAGAGGAGCTGAAAAAGGCAGAGCTTAGTTGGAAACAAAAGAGGAGATCATAAAAGAGAATGACCCGGCTTGGGCTGTGACAGTCTGGGGCTGAGGTATCTATGATATTTTCAATATACTGCAGATTCTGGAGTAGAAGAATCCTGCAGATTCTGCGGTCCTTTGCCCTTTGTGTCCTTTGACTGGTTTGCAGTTGCTGGCTCACATGGCAGATGGTGATGCTACTGTTGCCACTTCATTAAATCAAGTGATAGGGGCTTGTGCTGTAAACCTCTAAGGCTGAACCTCACCATTGACACAGGCTGGGTGATCAGATATGGTTCCATGCTATATTTGTCTTAGCTCCCTATTAAAGTTATTTAAAACATAAAAAATTTTATTTTTCATTACATTTACGATTTACAGCTTTATTCTTTACACCAGCCCTGGGTAACCTTAAGGTGATGCCCTGACTCATAAATTACATGGGTCAGACTTTCATCAGGTAGCTGCAATTGATTTACTCCACTGGGTTTTGCTTATTCAACATGTGAGTTGCACCTATTTTGGCAACATGTGCAATTGTGCAGTGAAGGAAACTGCTGCTGGTAGAATCCCAAATTGATTTGTTACAAAGGTTAAGCAATGTTAATTGAATTAAGCAAGGAATTACTGGAAGAGAAAGCTATTATCTATTCTAATAGTCAGTTACCAGTAAAATTCCCAATTTTAAATTTCAGGTTCAATTTTACTACCTTTACTTTTTAAAATGGTTTGAGTGTAGTCCTGATTATGTGTTAAGAATATCACCAGGAAATACACATTTAAATATAAATATGTGCATGCACAGCTTGCTTTGGTGAAACTAGACTGCAATAGACTGCTGAATGATAAGTGTGTATCAGATCCAAGAACTAAAGGACTATTCAGTAAAGGCCACGATGGCAAAACTTGGTGGTTTTTATCATATTGTTATAGGCTGGACGGGAAATGAAGATGTTGTTAATTATTCTGAAAACAAAAAATTACTTTCTGATAGCTTTCTAAATTTGCATTTTATTATCCTCCAGAAATAGCTTAATTGACTCTTACTTCGACTACTTTAAATCCTTTAAAAATATTATGTTAAAAAAATGCTTTAAAATGTTTTTTTTTTTCTTCAGTAAGGAGTTGCTTTAAGAGAAAAAAATAAAAAGCTGAACTACATATTGAATTTTCCAGGCTGTGTTTCTGCACAGCAATCTTCTGAAAAAGTGCAATTATTTCTTTTTTTTCCACTCAAACATGCATTTGAGAGGAATGAGTAGATCAGATAAAGAGCTGAGATTCAATTCAACTCAACCTTGAGTCACTTTCTGACTCTGTCTCTTTAAAAAGGAAAAAAAAAAACACAACACACCAAGGTGGCAAAATCAATACAAACCAATAATAACTTCACATTTGTGGAAGCAACATGAATGGCTCTCCAAAATATTGAGACACATCCAAGTACATTTTAGCAGAGCTGATATTTATCAGAAGTCATTTGCCCTCAAGCAGATGCTCTCTTTCATTGTGCTCCTGTCACAAATGACTAAGATTTATGACAGACAATTACAGCATCTGCAGTTAGCAGCCTTATAATCAGCACCATTATTTAACGATTGGAGCAATAAACTGACTCCTGTTACTGTTTATCAGATATCAGTCAGTTCTGGCTATTTTCTTCAGCTCCCCAAATCACAGTATGGTGCAACCACTGCCTTTTAATGGCTAGTCAGAAGCAGGCACATTTTCACGTTTTGTACAGACTGCCGAGGAAAAAGAAAAAGCAACCAATTACATGTATGTATGGTGCCCTCTCATTTGAGATGCCTGTGTATGTAACTATCTCTATACAGTCTAACAGCTCTTGGAAAAAAAAAATAACAGCTTTTACTATTTCAGATAAGAGCTATTTAGGCTTCTGCATGGGGAAAAATGTCTTCTATTTAAATATTCATGTTTTAAAGAGTGAATAAAATGTTAATATACTGGAGCAGTCATACTCTTGCAGCATGAATTCTGTGTGTGTTTGAGGAAGGGACAACATCCATTCATTATTCAGCCTCCTGAATGTTAGGCAAATAACAGAATTGTATTTCAAATTTAGTAATGTTCTTATCAAAATTATAAGCTTGAGAAATGTCTCAGTTGAGGTTTTTAACCAATGCGTACAGTGGATATTATGAGGCTTCTATTTGGTCTGCATTTTTTCCTGGAAACCTTGTGAGAGGGAGCTGGACGGTGTTGGAACTGCAAGTCCAGCTGAAAAGTGTATTAAGACTTGCCTGTGCTCCAAAAGCAAAGATGTCATTTCAATGCCACATTCTGGTGTTACTTAGACCAGTGATCATCAGTCGTGAGTCTGGTTCCCTTAAATAAATGCTGTTGTAAGAAAATGCTTTGTTTAACTGGGAGAAGCCTTTGTCCTCTGTAGCCTGAACATGAAGTTTTTAAAGTTTTTTTTAAGTTTGGTGTTTTTTTTTTTATTGCAATGCCTGCATCTTGTCTGCATTAGTTCTTGTCAGAGAAGGGAACACTTTGTTTATTGAAATATTCTTCTCTTTTAGCTGCTAAATGAGAATGCTTGTTATCCATAAAGTTTTCAAGGAAAAGATTGGCAGTTTTAAGTGACTAAGGAAAAGAAGTTAGATCAGGTTTTCTGTCTGCCAATAGAAAATAAAGTGAAGGTAAATAGTTCTCTTCTGTTCTTTGTGGAGATGAGTCATCTCGTCAGCAAGCAGAATTTAAAATCACTTTAAAAACTGAACTGAAATTGCTTGGTACAGACATTTTCTGGTATGTGAAATATACTTATTTTAAGACTATGTTTGTTGACGTGTATTAATAAACTACGAAACACAGAGGGCTGATTGAGTTTCTTCATTCAACGAGTACCTAACCTGTTGTTATTTTATCTGGAATAACTGATCACTAGTATTTCTGAGGTATTCTAGACAAAGAGTTGGATGATAAAACTATTATACATGCCTTTGATTAGAATTTCACTTTTGTTGCTATATTCATAGTTATTTGAATGTATGTATTCACTGTATTTTTTTTATAGAGAGTACATGTGAGTGGTTATAATCTTAATGGTTCCTAAACAAAATCTAGGGTTTTGATTTCAAGTTTCTTTTTGTCTAGGGCAGTCACAACTAAAACTGATTTCTTACATTTATGATCTGCTGAAAATATATTTGTCTTTTAAAATAATTTTAGATGAACTCTGCACTGATAGGAGAGAGATATTGAGTCTACTAAAACTGAGTGTATGAAATACAATTTCTTGTCTAGACTTACACATGTAATGCTGTAATACACTTGAAAGGGTAGGTCTTTCAAAAAAAAAAAAAAAAGAAAAAACAACAAAAAAAACACAACAGTAGAAAAGCTGACTTCTGAAAAGTGCACCTTGGTCTTTATCATTGCCAACAAAAAACACAACAGTAGAAAAGCTGACTTCTGAAAAGTGCACCTTGGTCTTTATCATTCTGATTTTGAAACCATTCGTTAACGTAGAATTTCATTAGTATGCCGTCATGGAGCAGTTTGTTTATGCTGATAAATATCTGCCAGGGACTAGATTAAGACAACTGAATTCATTTTATTTTCAGCTGATGTAGATGCTAAATGATATTTAAGATGACTAATGGTAGATTATAAACTTTCCAGAAGTTACTTAGTGATGGAAGTGTAAACCACCCTGGCTATCCTTTTAAAGTTGTTCACATACTATAAATAAGAGATCGCTTAGATAAATTAAAGTGAGGTACAAGACTTGGTCATATATATATTTAAGTTCATACTGATGGGCTAACTCTGCCAGGCAGGATTATTTGGTGCTCGACAATGAACTCTGCAGTGGGTTTCGATTAGTAAGATGTAATGCTACATAAAGTTTACGTAAGGAATAAAACCACACTGCCTTTTCTCAGCTCCATTGTAACAGGCTTCGAGAGTCTGGCAAAGGAAATCATGGGACAGGGTAATACAAACTGTTTAAAGTGAATGTTTGGATACTAAAATGTTTTGGAAGTGAAATTGGGATTTTTTGCTTTCAACTAAAATTAGAGAGCCTTGTCTATCACCTATGTCAGAATTCATAGTAGGTGTTCCTGTAGATATTTATGACATAGGTTGTGGGATAAACTCGCTTGTTAACTCCACGTGATCCAGCACATGCTCTAATCAGTGGAAAAGACTGTCCTTTATCATAACAGTTGTTGAATCAAGCCAACTGCTAATTAGTAGTGAGTTGTTATGGTTTTAGAAAAAGATAACACGACTAGTCATGTTGATGAATCTTCAGGATGCTGTACTGTGATACGGTGTTAAAATTTGTGAAAGATTCTAAGCAGTTTATTCTTATTTTGCAAAAAAAATTTTTTTGAAAGTTAAATCTCGCTTTTTTTTATCTTGTCACTTTTGCTCCACTTCGTAAAAACCGTCAGAATCTTCTTCTGACAAGCAAGTTTGTTTGGGAACTTGCTTTTACTAGACTAATACCATTGCCCTCATTTAGGAGCTGTCCAGGATGAGAGGAACAGGAAGATGAGCTACTGCTGCACCCTGGTGCAACATCTATGACTTTCATTGGAAGTTAACTCAAATGAACCTCTGGTCTTTTGTTTATCAGACATTGCCTTTGAAGGTAATGTGCCTCTACTCATAACATATTGAACAGATTGTGCCTGTTGTGGCAGTAGCTTATGCGCTACTTCTTCCTTCTCTGGTATGCAAAAGTAATTATGTGCACTGCTACTTGTACATCATAAATGTGCTTCTTATGGTCCACACGTGTAGCGTAGAGGTAGCTCAAGTTTTATATTCGGGTTTGCTTTTTTTTTTTTTGGTCATTACATGCAGATTTCTTTGTAGGCTTAAATGTCTTTGTATCTAGGTTATAATGACAGAGCATGTCTGCTTTCTCTACTTCTCAAACAGAACTCAGGAAAGGAGGAGAGAATGCAACTGCTGCTGCTTGCCTTAAGTTATACTTTCCTTCTTATTTCAGTGAAATGCCACTTAGTGTGTAGGGTATTTTTTCCAACTCCTTCTCTTCCTTTATAGCATATGTGAGTAGTTTTTATTACCCATGCCTGTTATCTACCATCTTTCTGTTTACAAGAACTTGTAAACTACGAACAAGAACTCAGAGACTATGGATATCACATTAGAGCAATGGTCCATATGATGGAGTGTATTTAATTTGACATGAGCCAGCATTAAATGCCTATAAAGATCTGTTCCAGAAGAACAGTACGGTGGCAAGCAGCTTGCAGTATCTCTGAGAGGGCATTTGTTAATGCTCTTTCCATTGAGCACCTATTCCTATTCATCTCATTGTTAACCAAGAAATTTAGAGGAAAATCTGGAAAGTAAATCATTCACAGTAAAAGTCTGTAAACTGGCACAAAAGTTTTCACTCTTGTCATGTAAGATAATGCACCACTGTGCTCTCAAAATAGGAGTTTCTGTGGGATAGGAATGCAAATTATAGGGCTGTATCCCTGGAAGCATTTTCTCCCCCAAAGTACTTAAGATTAATACTTAATAAGCAGCAAAACATGATTTCCTAGTGTAATGCTGAGGCAAAGGCATCGAGAACAACCTTTGGGTATATGAGCAAGCAAATAGTGCTAGGAGAAAAGAATTATTAATGCAATTATCTCATAAATGATCTTAGCAAGAACTTTACTGAAATACTTTATATGGTTGTGTTTTGGTTTGGTGGGGTTTTTTTTGTTTAATCTTTTAATGTATCTGTTTCCCTCTCCTGAAAGACAAGTAGTAACTTGGTCAGTATGCAATAAGCTACATGGAAGAAGGTTACTGATAGCCAAGAGTTACTGTTGGTAAAGGATGCTTAACGGACAGAGGCCATCATTCCAAACTGAACTGAGAAGTAGTGATAGTAGCATTATTATATTTTTGAATAAGTTTTCAAAAGAATTCAAAGTACTTTCTAATGCAACTATTTCTTCAGCTGTCAGTATAACACACTATGAGGGCCATGGAGAAATGTTATCCAGTGAAACCCTGGTCTGAAAAGTTCCGCAGATTCCTTCTCTCATAGGTCAACACCTATGATTCATATTCATGAATAAAATGCTGTATTCTTTCTTGAATATTCCCAGCATATCTCTTTCTGTCATGTCAGATTTGTTTCTGGACCACGCACATTAGATAAATTCTACTTTTCATTAGATTTTAAGGCTCAGAGTCTGAGATATATGTTGTTATTCACGTAGGAGTTGAACCTCAGTTTATAAAGAAAACAACCTGGTAAAGCATTGCTTCTAATTAAGAGGTAGTACCTACTGCATGACGACTTTGCTTCTCTTTCCACTAATGTTTCTGTAATTGCAGTCCCAGGATGACCAAGCCAGACCAGACTGAATGGACCTCAGTCCATGGCCTTTTTGCCCTTTCTCTTTTCCCTCTAGCATCTTTAAATAATGGCATTAAGAGCAATGTCTAGGAGTTTCTACTGGAGTTTTAACTGGAAATACTAATGACATGACGTGCAGGGCAGCTTTTCTCCTTGTGTGGGATGCGGGGAAGTGAAAAAAAGAAAATAGGATGAACAGAGTAGGGGATGCAGAAGAAGAAATAAAATAGTAAAATAATATGTTATTTTTTTAATTGTTGTTATTAAGATAAATATTTTTATTGCTGTGTACCTTTACCAGTGGTTTTTAGTACTAAAATGTATTCCTTTATTTAAAAGAATAAGGTTAAAGCACTGTTGTCAAATACCCAGTTCTTGCAAAAATGTATTCTAGAAAAACATTGTAGTCTGGACATTTATAACAATCAGGCAAACAAATAGCAAAAGAAAACAGAGATAATTGAGTATACAAATGAAAGAGGCCAAACTGATGAGAAGCATAGCATATTTTCAAGGTCCTACTTTCTTAAAAAAAAATATATATCCTTACAAGTAGAACAAACACTAAATTTCCTCTTTATATAATGAATTTAACTTCAGTCACATACAACGTTTGTATGATATTTGACTTCTTGGAGTGAATAACCAGATCTTTCTTTGAACAAGAGATCCTTGGCATTACTTGGAACCTATTTTTAAACAAATTAATTGTTTTCAGACATAGCAGATTAGCATAGTACCCGAGCACTGTGCTTATTCTTTTTCAGCATCTGAAATTCAGGGTCTGACGCCTGCCATTGTGGGTCATTTAACCCTTCATAAGTAGTTTTGCCTCATTCTAGGAATCCCATTGACATCTGTGGAACTGTGGTGGTTGGGGTTGCTGGTTTTTTTGAAGATTGTACAGTTGGGCAACATTTTAGAGACATGTATGCTAGTCTGTTCTTGATTTTGAAAGCTACAGCTGAGTGGGCAATTTTCACCATAATACTTGAAGTGAATCAACAATTAAAATAATGAATTACCAGACTAATCTCTCTTTTCTTTTCAGGAAAGTGATTTTCCTGCTATAGAGTAAACCGATCAGAATCTTTAAAAATGAAAAATTTACCAGTTGATGCATTTTAGAAGACTAAATCTTGCAGGCACATGATATGTAAAAACAGAATTTATTCCTTATACTCTTAGCCAAACATTCTGTGTAATTGCTGAATAGTAATGTAAAAGAAAAGGGTAACAGGAATGTGTTTAGTGTAGCAGCATTGCTTATCTATGCTATTGTTGAATTGATAGTATAGTAGCCAGTATTATAGATGCAGTCCTCCATAGATAGATGCAGCACACACACGATGTGTGGTACTAGAAGAAAGAGGAGAATTATTTTAGGTTGGTTTTAAGTTTGTTTTTTTTTCTGGATACACTGGACCAGTCTCCATAATAATAATAATACAATAATAATAAAGTATGAGAGATTTTAATTTTTCTGTGGCTTTTATTATTTGTTTAATATTCCCTGGTATATTGTGCAACCTCAGTTTCAGTGCTGTCATACAGAAATATGTGTGTTTATCAACTAGAGATGTTTATAAGACTATTTTTAAAAGATCTTTTTAGAGGGTTAAACTTTCTTGCAGGTAATTGTGTACAATGTAGTGATCTAGCTCCCCCTAGTGTATTAAAAATCCCCCAAAGATTTAATCAAGTATTTAATGAATTAATAAAATGGGAAAATGTATTTTTGTGAGACATGTAACATAACACTCTGTTCCATTGGAAAAACATCACTACAGTTTTTAGAAAGGAGTAAAAATTACCTTTTGTTCTGAGTACTTTCTACTACAGCTTTTCCAGTGAAATGAAATGTGTTATGTTTATAAGATAAATTTTTCATAAATTTGCTAATAGGAAATAAAGCTTCCAAAACATTTCTTTACACACTAGAATGTGTTACTGAGTTCTGGGAATGACTGCAAATTTACTAACTTTCTGCCCTCTTAGGAAAAGATTTGTGTCAAACGGAACTGTTTAGAGCAGCTCTTTCTAAAATGAAAGTGTTTGGTGAAATCCTCTTTCTCTTTGTAGCTGTTATACTCTATGCATCTAATGAAATCATAAACGGAAAATTATAGCTTCATTCGAGGGAATGTGAAGACTTACTCCAACAGATGGCATCAAAACACCGGTCTGAACTATATGATTGCTGATTGTTAATTGCTTCTGTAAAACAATCCTTTTAAACAGAGTAATGCATTTTATCATACAGATTATAGTTCTACACATTTTGGTTTTTCAGTATGTGTTAACATTTTCTCCTCCAGTGTAAGATTTAGTGTTTGCATAATTATCGGATTAAACAACAGTGACTCAATTTTTTTTTAAAGAAATGAGGACAAGACGATAGAGAATTATGAATCACAATTTCTGTTTATTCAGAAATGCTAAATTACTGTACAAGTACGAGCTTTTATTATGCGCAAAACAAATGGAGCAAGATGCCCTTAAGTGCGAAAACAATTACCTAGTCCAGCGTTCTTCACTCAAGAAACTCCCCATGACGTTAGTGGCAGCCTTGGCTGTGTGAGAAAAGCAGAGTGCAAAAAAGATACTGTATGATATCCATTAATCATTATGAAATCAATACCCCTGATTATCCATTGGTATTGTTCTTGCACCGTAAGGGCTGGATATTTTACGCAAAGCTAAATGAATGGGGAAATTCTTTTAGATGACTTGGTTAGTCCATCAGTAATGATGTGGGGAATTACATGGGAGTTTGTTTCGTGGAGTTGTTCTCTTGTTTCTTATGTAGTCAGCCTGAGAGTGTTGCAGAGATAGCATGCTCGTGTTTGAGGAGTCTGGAGCCTTGCACCTTTCTGGTGCTTTCTGCCCGTAAGCCAGTGGAGAGTTATCTGGTTCCGATAGAGGACTGCATCGAGTTCACCAGATGTGATTCAGGTTGTGGTACGCTATTTTCTCATAAAGGACTCTTGTGACCTTGCCTGGGTGAGTGTTGCCTTTTACCTCAACATAATGGAGGTAGCCAGAACAGTGAGAAAATCAGGCTAGGAAAATAAATTAAGAAATAGCTGTGCATACTTTCAGGACGTCTACTCCAGATTGTCTTTTGTTGCAATATTACATTATTATATGTTCTAAAATGCCTATTATATATAGAATGTGTAATTATATTAATATCATAACTATATCGTAATCATATGCAGCTGTCTGCTAAATGGAATATTCGGGCCTGCAATAATGCGTCATTAATTGGCTTTCGTGGCAACCTATTACAAAAAGGGACATGTGATGATTGTGTTCTGCAAGCCGGTTTACCTCAGTGGATCGAGAGGGGCTCTGCTAGAAAGGAGCACTCTTGTGTCAAAGTGCTTTTAGTTTATGTTTCTGTTTTGGTTGCAATGGAAGCCAGACATAGTGAAAACGATTTTCCTCATCTACAGTGAAGTTGTCTGCCTGTAGCAAATTTTTGATCTAATGGTTCTAGAAAGGTGAGTAGATACAAATCTGGCCGTTGACCTCCATCCTTTGCTAGCATATCCTAATGATCTTTATGCAAACCAGTAAGTGGATAACAGGCAATTCCCATAGAGTTTTAGTATCATTAACTTATTTGACAGTGTTTGACATTGGGGAATACCTAGTTGTATTAATGAGTAAAAATAAATTGGCTTATCCTTAGCAGTCTAAAGATACTTCATCTGAACATTCTAGGGACCACCTGGTATCAAATGTTGAGTGACACAGGTGTGCCAGGGCTATGGTTTGATCAACTCATTGTTCCTTCCCCAGGATGCTCCTGAAATGGCACAGGAATTTGAAGCCACTTGAAAAGGGTCAGTAAGCTGGAAGCAATAAGTTTTGTCTAGACCAATTTAGGAAGTCCTTTATCTGTTCCTAGAGTACATTTAAGTACTCTACAAAAGCTTTTTCCATAACACTAGAAGAGAACAATAAAAAAGAAACAGGGAATTCTTCAATGCACTCTTGTTGTGAAATACATCTCTCTTTTACCATAAGACACTACTACTGGGTAAACTGAGGCAAGGGTTAATGGCTTGATTTACAAGAGGGTTTGATTCCCACATCTGTCATTGAAGTGGGATTGCTAAGTGACAGGAGAGCAAAATGCATCTATATGACTATGAGAACACAGCAGTCTCTAATCTGAGCCTTGTACTTCTATATTAATGCAATTATACTATTCATTTCTTCAAGAACTTTACTTACAGTTACAAACCTTTTCATTCTACCACGTAACAGAGCACAAATGCTTACAAAGTGGGGTTATCTGTTTTCCAGGTAATTTGGAATGGGCCGCAATCAGCTTCATGCCAATAAAACAGAAATTGGATTAGCCAGTATAACAGTCCATTAGGGAAGCTGTTGTTTTTGGGGTTGGCTGATGCGTTAACAAGAATGTACATGTGTGAAGTTAGATGTCTGAATCCTTTTGTAAGAAATTTGGTTTTCGAAAGGTTGAAGGATGAGTAGGTACTTAGCATTTCTGAAGTCAGGCCATGTACTGTGGTGAAAGAATAAGGATTTTACAGTCAAACTAAAAGCACAGTGGGAATAAAAACAAATTCAAATTAAGTTGCATTCTGTTTTCACTTTCTAAATATTAAAAACAATTTACTTGTTCAGGCATGGAACCTGCTATAGACTGACACTGACTGTATGTTTATATTGCATATATGCAAAATTTATTTGTATTGCCATCTGTTGTCACATCCATAGTACCTGTGTGTACTGACTTGGTGGCGATACAGTTAAGCTGATGTTGACTAAATTGTCCAAAAAGGAAAACAAACAAACAAACAAACAAAAAAAAAACCAAAAAAACAAAACCCACAAAGAAATTAATTGCTTGCCCACAGTGTTGCTTATGCTGGTAAAAGAGCTGATACCACAAGTGAAGGCTGTTCTATTGTTTACACATTTTTAAGCAAATTAATTATTTCATATGTAAAATCACAAAACTGTCATATTAACAAGGTGTTACTAAAACAATTTTGGATGCTTATTCAAAGTGGATAATCTATTAGCATCACGGATCATAATTAACAAGGCAGTAGAGGTAGGCCTGCCTGCTGGGCTGTAAGAAAATTGTGGAAATAGCTGTTTCACTGATTGTCATGAAAAGCGATTTTACCCAAGAATATAGTATAAAAATCAGAACTGTGGCAAGTATGTATTGAAACTAGATTACATTTTAAAAGCAATGAGGTTGTCTTTTTTACTGACTTTGATTAATACAGAGCAGGTCTTTTCTGTACATCTGTTTCTGTGTAAGTTCTATGTATTGTACACAATGAGCTTAGATCTCTCTTCAGGCTGGTGAGAGTTTTCTAATTTAGCATCTTCAATAAATCTGTTAATTTCTGATTATGATGAAATCGTGGTCACTGAGCAATTTGAAGGGGACAGAATGGAGGATGAGAGTGCTGGTATGTGGGGACCCAGACCAAACTCCTCTCCGCTCGCTGAGGAAGTCCTTGCTCACTTCATGGTGTGGTCAAGATGAGTGGGTCTTGGCTTGGGAGATGAAAGGCCAGAATCCTTTTTATTAAAAACAAAAATAATAATAATCACTATATTATAAATTTATTTTATTCAGAGGGTCTCCAGTGTTAGAAATTGCTATCTTTCATTATGCAATTGCTTTTAAGAAGTTACTTTTATTATCTCTAATCTTTAGGGATTTGGGGGTTTCTTTTGTTTGCCTTTTATGAGGTTGGTTTATAGCAGAATTTTCAGCTTTTCTTAAACAGCATTAGCTAGATTGTTCTTTTCCAATTTCCTATCTGCTAATGCAGCTTTTTTTCTTTTACCAAATTTTAACAGGACTCCATATCATTGTTATTAGGATGTCATACAAAAAAAATGCAAGTGACGTTTTTAGCATGGGTGTTTTATTGTGTTTATTTTTAAATACATTTCATGAGGTTCCCTGGACAGATTCAAATAAATGAATCCTGCAAACATCTTCATTATGGTGTAGCCAGAAAAGAAAAGAATCTGAATTAGGACTGTATTCTTAGCATAGTTCATAATAAGCGTTATCTTTATGACAGGCTTAAAGAACATAAATTGCTGAATCCCTAACAAAAAGCATTTGAAACAATCGGCTAATTAGGAAGTGGGGGGAGAAAGAGCAATATTTGTTTTCCTTTGCAGTCTAGATAAATAACGCTTAACATGAATACATAACTTATTTTGAATGATCTGTTGTGTCAGTATCTGGCACGTCTCTTTCAGTGACAACAATTAAGGATACGTGTAAATGGAAATGCAGACTATCTGTCATTGTCCATTTCCTGGTAGTGAAGCATGCAGTCTGCCTCCCAGCAAGATGATTTTGCCAGGATGTGAGTGAGCTGGTCACAAAATGCATAGTTGATTATCTCATCGAAACACACTAATCCTGGCAAAGCTATCCACTACAGAAGACCCATTGTTTGTAATAGGTCAGTTGTTACATGGCTTTCAAACCTGACTTTGGATATACATTTTATATATTTACTTACTGAAGCAAAATGATATGTCACAATGAAAACCAAACTTGAGTGAAGAAGAAGATATATTAATCAGGATATTAATGGAAAAGAAAGGAAAATACACTCTCTCCAGAGAGATGAGGCAGTCACAAACACATAGTATTTGGCTCAGTACAGGAATAACTGAAGTTATATGACCCAGACTATAGAAGAGATCTGACTGGATGTTCTTAAAGGTTGCTTCGAATATTTAATTGAAGACAAAATTTAGCACAGAATGCATTTGAAGAACACCAATAAACATCTTGTTATGTATAATAATGTAGGAATTGGATGACAGAGAAAATATCATAGTTTTGTATTTCTTGAAATGGAAAAGCTGCACTAGAAATTTGGGTGGGTTCTTCAATGCTGCTCTATTGGCAGCAAAGTAGAATTTGCTAATGTTAAAAGCAGTATACACAGAATGAGTGTTATAATTTTTCTGGCACAGTAAATTGGATGTAAAAAAATGTACAAAAACAATAGTTTCAAAATTAATTATAACTTAATATTTTGTTTTCCATGTAGCTGTTAGTGTATAATTGTGGGGGGAAAAGTCTTTTTCAATTATAACATGAAAAAAATAAGACATATGTTAGCGAATACCTGAAGAAGCTGTTAAATTTTGTTTTCTTTGTGAAGTCATCTTGTATTACCCTTCAAGTACTTTCCAGTTTGTAATAATTTTCCCCTAAGGAATCTTGACAAATTGCAACAGTTTCCTAACTAAATATGTTTTATGTATTTTCGTAATTTAGGTTTGTGGTTGTTGCAGGATGCTCATTAATACCTTTCTAAAAAATATAAAAATATTAAAAAGGGTTAGATTATGTGAAAAATATATGGAGGGTGGGAGGGAAGAAACGTATGGAGGGGAGAGAAAAATTTCATCAAGTCTGAACAATATTCTTTAAATCTAGTTTTTAAATACTTCCACATAATAAAAATCAGAAATCTGTTTTTTCCTGCTGTTCATGAAGCTACAATAATCACCAAGAGGAAATACTAGCTTAAAGGACATGGTGTGCAACTTTCTTGCCAAGATGCAAGGTAATAACATCCTTTAACCTGACAAGGGAGTTTCAGTCCCAAACAACCTCACCTCACACACACATCTCTAGAGTTTTCTCTTGGGACGACTGGACCTTCCTATGAGGTTGTCTTGCACCTTTGCATAAGATCCTTTTCCATGATGGTTTAGCCCTGTTGGCTGGCTGTGCGGAGCTATGCCAGCAGCACCTGAAGACTTGCATGCCACACTCTGTGCAAACCAATGAGAATTTCTAAGATCTAAAATTAAAGCAAAGCTTATCCTTGTCAACACATATCAAGTTAACACCCTTCAGAGAAAGTGGGACTAGACAATGACTGCTTTTAGGAGAAATATGTGCTTTGTTACTGTTAGCAGGTTGTAGATATCTTGAAACAGTGAGAGACACACAATGCATGCCATGAATATCCTGAATGTCCTTAGTCCCCAGCCTGCTGCCAGGCCTGAACGGTGTATGTCCCTGTGAGAGGAAAAAGTCATGATTGTCCAGGTCACCTCACTGTGGATGTAACTTTAGGATGTAATTCTACACAGGGGGCTGGAAATCCCAGCTTTGTGCTCTTAAAGGATGCCTTCACTGTCTGACTTGTTTATGTATGCTCTGTTTTGAACGAAAACAGACTGATAAACATGCTTGTACTTTCACAGCATCTTTCTCGGGGTCTCTCAGCACTTTATAAATTCAAATGAGTAATCTTCACAGCATAAAAAACAAAGCAAGAAGCTAATTCCAGATCTCTTGATGTGTGACCCTCTTAGGAAATTGTAGCTTGTTTTACTGCAGTGCAGTGATGCTGCCTCTCCCCATGTCTGTCCATATTTCTGCCCAGTACCTTTGACACTTCTTGGCTAATATCAACCAGATTTGAAAGAAATGTAGCAGTATCAAATATATGTGTTCCTAAAAGTTTTGTGAAGATTGGTGGCAAGATAAATAAGCCCAACCTGATTTCTATGTTTGGTCAAAGATGGGTAGATTGCAACCTTATGCAGCCTTTTTTGGAAGCAAGTGGCCAGCCAGTGGGCTTGTTCTAGTTTCTAGTAGTAGTCATGGCACATGCTGTTTCTTGCCTTCTGGCAATGTCCTACAAGAATGGGTATGAGGCAGCTTGGATTACCATAATGGGAGCAGTCTGTAAGCAAAATAAAAAATGAATTCTTAAGAAAAAAGTAAATTGCTCCATGAGCAAGGAAACTAATTGAATTACAGTGAATTACAGTGCTGATGTGATGCTGAATACAATGTACATCAAAATATCCACTATTTCCAGGAAAACTAATATTCCGTATATACTTCCAGTTTTATTGATAGTGCCACTTTTCCACATACATAATTTGTAATCAACATGAATTTAAAATTTCATATCATAAGCTAAACTCCAGTTTTCAATAACCTAATTTTAAATAGGAATTAAAAATGAAGAGACTTATTTTTGTAGTAAGATCTTTCTCCCTAAAGAGTAAGATACTATCCTGTGAACAGGAGACACAAAGTTTTCTCCTGAATGTTTTCAGATAAACATTTTAAAGGAAAATTTATATTTTAATTTCTGCAGTTTCATACTATGTCAGCATGTTGCTTCACATTTTCAACAGTCCTTCCAGAAAGTTAACAGAGAAAACCCCCATATTCCTGCTCTTGCTGTCATGAATATAGACCATGAAAGTTCTATTAGGTTGACCTAGGAAATCAGCAGGAAATGTATGGAAGGTAAAGAGAAGTATCTCATAATGCTGTTGCAGTAATGAGATGGGCTTGAGTTATAAAGTTTACATCTGGATTTTCAAAGTATTTCTGTGAGTTTTCAGATCCAAGTACGTAGGTCTGACAATTTTAAATCGGATACAATCTATGTGTTCTCATGGTATGTGTATTTGATATGATTTCAAAGTGGTTTGATGAGAGCAGAATTAAATTAAAAATCACTGTTTCTGTATGTGATGAAATATTTCATAAAGAAGGTCCTTGAAAGGAGAGTGTGGCTGTTATTGAGAAATTACTTTTATAGCTGGTCAATTCACATTTCCCAATCCACCATGATTTTTCAGGAAGACCTTTCATTATCTTCTCATGAGTTTTATAAATAAATTTCTGGGATGTGTTAAGCTATCTTTAAGATGACTGTAATATTATTAATTTCTCTGGGTGATTTAAATGAAAACTGAACCAATATATTGGAAAAAAAAAAGATTTAAAACTAAAAATTAAGAACTACTGGATTAGTGCAAAGGATATGACCAAAGGCGAAGATATCCTGAGTCTGTAAAACCAAGCAGTTTGAATTTTGGTCCTTATTGTGGTATCACTTGTGGAAAAGTCCTACTGAACTTGATAGAAAAGCCAGCAAGACTCTAGAAGTTACTCAAAAAAAAAAAAAGTGGAATTGTAGCTTCTGTATTTAATTATTCTCAGAATTCTGTGGCAAGGATGTTATTATCAATTCAGATGATAGAAAAATGCTCAGGGCTCATCATACGTTATAGACACAGGAGCATTTTAAGTCAACCTGTAATTGTGACAAGACTTCTGTGACCTGTGCTTTTCAAATTAAAATATAGGAAGTCACTAATGCCATAATCTAGCTAGAGGTTTGTTGTGCAAGATGAGAAAAAGCAGCAGCAGACTCTTTCCAATAGTCCACGTAGATTTGAATATCACATTGTTTTATTAGGCCATGCATAATTTTCTCGTTCTTAATCTTAACTATGAGGACTTCAGAAGAGATCTCCCAGTAAAAAGATGATTTCAGTGGAAGCTAGATTAGGCCAGTAGAAGTATGCTGTCAGGTATTTTTTGCTCCAGGTTGGAAGTCTGTTATAATACCAATTCATGTGTTTGAATAGTATCAGTAGTAATTTATACAGTACAGGACTCTCTTCCTCACGCTGTCATTCTCTAGATAAGAGTTACAGCAGTAACTTTAGATAATGTTACATGCTGTGTAAATGCAGCAAAATATTATTGTCCAAGCAAAGGCTCATAAACATAAAAACTCTGACAGCAACAGCGTTATACTCTTTGCTAATAGAAAAGATTGTGGGTTTGCAGGTTTCCCCTAGAGCAGAAGCTTTCTGAGTTCCCTGTGTTGCTATTTACAATTGGCAACATAATGCATTTTTCACAACTTTGTGATTAACGATGTTAAAAAGTAGGTGTAGATAAGTGGAATATTTTTGAAAGGTGAGTTGATTCCTCCTTTCCTGTTTATGGAATGTCTACTAATTCTATAAAGTATCTGGAAAGACCTGCAAAACCCAAATTAGTGAAAGGAGAGTGGAAATAATGCTGATGGGTGGACAAGATCCTCTACACCTCCCAGTCTGGTATGTAGGTCTTTACAATCTTAGAACCATAGAATCATTTAGGTTGGAAAAAACTTCTGGTATAACAACCCTTCCACGGAGGTTAGTCTTAGTATGAAGTGACTTCCAGGAAAAAAATAAGTCATTTAGAGGGAAAAAATTTTTTGGTCAGCTGTCAGCACAAAACCTACTTCAGAATAAGTATTAGAGGTCACCAAAATTTTCTGCATTATCTTTCTCTGTCAACTGTGTAATAGTTCCTTACAGCTAGTTGAGTATCCTGGTGTTATGAAAGAAGTTGCATTCTTTTCTCTTTAATTGGTACAAAATTCAATTCACTGCTGAGTGAAAAAAGCATGTTTGCCTAAAATACTACTTGAAATAAACACTGCTAACCAGATTAATTTATATTTTTTATAGTATGTGTGGCGGGGGGATAGAATCACGTTCACATCCAAGATCCTAAAACCTTTATACTGATAGTTTCAGTGATGGTGTCTCTTCTGATGACTTTGCAACCAATGTACTAGTTGGATCCTGCAGATCAGGAGCAAAGCTACCAAGGCAAAAGTTCTTCAGATTATCCTATAGTAATTTTCTTGAGCATAGATATCTGATTTGGCATTGATTCACCATACCTGTAGGCGAGGTATTAGGATGTAATGCTCCCCTGCAGGAATTAATGTTTGGAATTTCTGAATGCAGGATCTATATACGAGGAAGTGTTCACATTTGAGTTTTTCCTATTTCTTCAGTGTGTGAAGCATGTTGTTTGATAGACTGACTAGTGCTTCCTGCATCTATTTCTGGGTATTGGTAGGGAGCGTCAAAACTATAGTGTACGTATTTAAGACTACATAGTTGTACAGTGGCTACATAGTTGTACAGTGGCTTTTATGGTAGATCAATGTGGCTAAAAGCTATTCCTATGAGAATCATTATCTACTTTGCTGCTTATGCTGAATATCAGACACTAGCTTGTTCTGGCTGTAACAGCATCAGTAAATACTTTCTAGCTATCTGCTACTTGAACATCTGGTATAACCTGTGAATTACACTGCTTGGCCAACCTCTGTGTTATCTAACCCCTGGGGCGCCAATTCTCCTGTGTGAGTCTCCTGAGGAAGATGTTTCATGAGACTAGAGGAAGTGACAGTAGATCATTCCAGTAATGAGAAAAGGCTTGTTGTTGAGCAATGCTTTTACAGCTGCTCTGAAGCACAGGGACATATCTGTGTGAAGCAGTCCATACGCAGTGTTGCTCATTGACTGAAGCCATGAAACCTGTAAACTGGAAGAAAAGAATTTGTAGGTATTCTATTGAAGTCAGAATACTGTCCTGTACAGCCCCTCTTTTCTCCCAGTGTTTCTTGCCATAATAAATAGTGGTTTTGCTGTTTCTAACTGTATGCTGAGTACATGGTAACTGTATACTGTCTATGATAATAGTTGGGGGTTACTGATAGCATGAAAGGAAAACAGGTTTTTCTGAAAAATTCTAACCTCCTTTACCAGCAAGCTGCTCCTGAAAGATTCAGAAGGCTCAGTGACTTCTTCAGACTGATTTGAGAGAATGCAGGATATACCAGTATCATAGGTAGAAGCCTCATATATGACATCAGCTAACCAATAACAGCTCAGATTTGAATATGTTAGTTGTGTCTAGAGCATGCGTAAAAACGAAAGAGAAATTCTATTGAACTCTGCTGATGAGGGAGAGAAAAAAAAATACACATATGCTTAGGTTCAAAGAAAGGGGAGACTGAGACTTGTTTTGGGCTCCTTCTGGTAAGCCAAAGTACCTAGAAATCTTTTAACAGTGAAGGGACTTATAATGCACAAAAGTACATGTATAAAGTAGCATCCAGTATTGCACTTGCAGGAGAAGAGACTTAATATGCTAATGCTAGTTGTCTGTCACTCCGAGTTTCTGTCCTACAATAACTGTACAGAGAAAAAACAGAATGTTGGTGCTTTTTTATGTGCCGTAAATCTGATATTTCTGTTGTTCAAATACACATTCCAGGTCAAAGTTCTCAAGAGTCTGATTTTATTGTTATTTAGCACTAAATTTCTTTTCCATCTGTTTCTTCTATATACTTCAATAGTTGGATACGCGTGCTGTAAACTAAGAAATCCTTCAAATCTGTGGGTGCCTGTGTCTGTATCAGAGAATATTTAATGGGTCTATAATTGAATCTAAGTAGTAAGAGACTTTTAAAAAATATTGCTTAGTGTTTCTATCCTAATGGGATAAATGTCATATTCTAACTATTGCTCTGTATCAAATCTATTATGCACAGTATTCAATAATTCCCCAAATCTTGATTTACCCAATTGAAAGTGACCCTGGGCATAAATTCTAAGCAGAGGAAGGCTCTGATTTTTTGATCTTTGGCACTCTTTTGTTGAAACAGAACATGGTGTCTTAAATCAGCAGAATAATTTAGGAATGGTAGATACTGAAACAACTAATTTTTCTTTCCTGTAATCTGCATAGACTTCAAAATGCCTACAAAGCACAAAGTGCCAGTTCATATAATTTGTTGGCAAGGATAAAAAGAAGAAAGGAAATGATTTCCTAAGCGTGTGAATCAGCCCAGCTTTAACAGATATTTTTCTGTCATGTGCAGCCTGAGGGCTTATGCCTATCTGAGCTTTATTTGACAATTACCACTTGCCAGCATAATTAAATGATAATTTATAAATACTGAGAGAGCATTATGGGGAAGAGCAAATAGGTGCTTATCAGGGCATTGAATAAACTTGATCTGCCTCACTGGCAATTTTCATCTCTTATCTAGGTTGTTAACTGGTCTCCTTTTTTTTTTTTTCCTGTTTTGTTTAGGTTTGATAGCTGTTGGATTGATTGTATCTACCTGCCTGTATTTCTTATTTTTTCATATTCCTAGCATTATTTTTTCCTACTGTTTTTGCCATCAATATTTTGCAAAATACCAAATAGTAAAATGAACATCAGGCAGGGTATTATGCATGTCTGTGTGTGAATGAAAAGAAAATCCACACCATTCCTGTTTGCTAGATTTTTCATGACTTTCCTGATTGTAAATCTCCTTTTATTTATTCATTTGTGTGTGTGTGTGTAATAATTTTTGAGTAAGTGGAAGACTCTAGTATTACAGTCAGTGGTGGATGACAGCCAATTGTAGAAAAGCTTCTCCATGGCCCCCCTTAGATAAAAATGATACTAAACAGGCATCACCAAAATTCTGTCACACTCCTGCTGGATATAGGAAAAAAAAAAAGTAAAGCATTCAAAAGGTTTGAGGTCTTTTGTACCATTAATGTTTCATTTCGAGGTCCTTGAGCCATTATAAACAGTAGTGCTGTTTCCCACAAAAGCATGTTAGAATATGGGTGGAAACACAGATTGGTGCTGGGCAATCTAGATAAAGAAGTGCAAGAAAAATCGTCTATTTGAATGGAAACAAATCAGTTGAATGGCAAAAAATTGAATTTCCATGCCTTTTAAAAAGCATGTACAAGGAAGAGAAGGGGGTGGGGAAAGCAAGCCACATTAGTGGGTCACTAGAAGATTGAGTTTTTGAGCCATCATGAAATTAAATAATTTTAGGAACTTCTGATTGGTGTTATAGTGGTTTGAGTGAACAGTTAAGCCACCCCTGTACCGGAGAATGAAAAAATAAAGGGCTTCTGTGTTTAAGGTTGTCAATTTCTCAAATTATTCAGCATTTACTGCTTATAAATAGTAATTATTTGCTTTTTCCCCTCCAGAGCTGAAAATTATCTTTCATATTCAAATATTTAAATATACAGTGCTGTAGTTGGGGCACAAAAATTCCTAATGTCAGGACAGATTTTTGTACAAGGAATAATTTGAAAGTAGGGGATTAGTTTCCACCTTTTGAAACACAGTGCTTTCCGTAATCTTCAAACATTATTTAGGATAATGGAAGCCATCATCCTGGTTCTCAAATGTTAGCACTTCCATTAGAATTTGCTGCTACCTCTTATTTTTTTATATTAAAATACAAGGCTTAAAAGGTATTATCTTACTAAAGGAGGGCAATTGTAGAGATGATTTGATTGAATAAAGGAAAAAGCTGTACAGGCCTTTTAAGATCAAGGATGTATTGATGGAAAGCTATCATTAGAGACAATTAATGTTCTCCAAGGGAAGAAATTGATTATGGACAGAGATGGACCCTAAGGAGCAGATATGTCTTAATGCTCCAGGGCCTTAAGGATTATACATTCCATTCACAGCATCTGTATTTTAACCCTTTATAAGGCCTGGAATAGAATCTAACACTTAAGAAAACTCTGCATAGGGGGAGTCTGTGCATTTGGTGGCTGACTGACACATACTATTTCTTTAAGCATTTATTTGTTTAGCAAATATCATTTTACCTAATAAAATGTCTGACTTCATATATGTGATACATAGTTTGGGAACATTTTAATCTGTAGGAACACAGTCCAGGTATAAAAGGAAACTAGGTACAAAGTAAAAATTTTCAACATTACAGTGCTCCGGTAAGTGTATTTTATGAATGAGAAGGCATTTCTATTGTCTGAAGCTAACTGTTGAGAAGACTGTTTTGGTTTTTTTTTATTTTATTTTTATTTTTTTTTTTGGCAGGGGGTTGGTTGGGAGCAGGGAGCTGCATCCTTTAATAAAATTTGTTAAAATTGCATTCCAGGATGGACTTGAGTTAGAGGTATAAGTGGGGGTAGTCAGGGCTCAGAAACTAAGTTTTGCCATTCTGAGTCTGAGGAAAAATACTGATGAAGCCATCCCGAAATTGTTGATCTGTCAGAGTGGCAGAGCCAATTCACAAAGGGGCTGGTTTGTCATGTCAGTTTTCTTTGGCTTAGTTCTCAATGAAGGCAAATATTTGGCATATTTGCTCGTTTGTTTTTTAACTGGCTAAAATACAAATGCCTAGAACTGAGCAGCACAATCTTTTCCCACCACCTCTGAAGCCTAAGATCAATTGCGGCACACTGCAGCAGTGCTGTGCCAAAACGAATCCTGCCACATCTTCACTTCTTTATCAGAGTTGGGGATATACAAGACTTCCCCTCCTGAGGCATGCAAATGCCTGCCTGTGCTGTTACACAGTCCAGCAGACCCATGAGGAGGGGAAGTAACAGTCTTAAATGCTGTAAACTCATTTCCATTCTCTTCAGATTTTTTTTATCCTCAAGTAAGGAAGCCTAGTCTTATAAATTTGAAATTTTGCAGAGAAAGCAAGGAAATGCTTTTTTCATTTCAATGTTTCAAACTTGCTTAGAATTAAAATAGTGTAGCTAAAACCTACTGCATCATTTGTAGAACAGGCTGAGAAAATACATTTTTCTGTAGCTTTGATTTTTTTTTTAATAGTGTGTAGTAGTTTGATCACACGTGAAATAGTATTACTTGCTTTTAATATACTCCATCACATCTTTTTTGATATGCAGGTAATCAGATTTATTTTCTAGAGAGATTTCTAATTAATTTTTATGATCCAACTTTATTTCAGCTGACCAAAGGTATTCTGGTATATTGTACAGAACAGTTATATAAAAATAACTTGTGCTGAAGTGTACCATTTTCCCCTGACTCATGTATATATGTAGATTGTTGATATTGTACTGCCTTGAAGACCAGTGTAAATGTTTCAATTTATAATAGCATGATACATTAAACAGGCAAAATAATAATACTATAATTAATAGGATAAGTCTAACTTTGATACAGAAGAATAGGTGAGTCCTGTTGTATAACAGTATGTATAGGAAACACTCCTTTGGAGACCACATATAACACGCTTGGCAGGACTAAGGAGATTAAAATAAAAGATGGAAATAAACAAAAAGAGAGCTCAGAAATACAAGAGAGGAGACACAGGGGGAAAAGGGTGATTCCAGAGAGAAGCAATGCTTATTCTGCATGCTGTTATTTTGAAAATGTGTTTTATATTATTTTTAAATAACTCCTGTTTAGAAGATAGGATCCTTTCTCTTCCCCCTCCACCCGCCTGCCTTTTCTTCCTGTGCATCATTAGGGAAATACCCAAATCATGAGACAGAGAGAGAATGAGAATGTAAGTGAATGTTAAATACACTGGGCAGAATCAGCTTTCACCTGTATTTTTTTTCAAGCTGTGAGCACTCTTTAATTACAAGGTTAAAAAAAAAAAACAAACAAAAAAAAACACCAAAAAAGAACCCTCACACATTTAAGGCTGGTAACATATGTTGTTGTCAGCATGTATTTAGCACCTGCAGAAATGAACATGGAAAATGTGACAGCCCATAGGTAGAACACCCCGTTGCACTGGCTAGGGGGGCTGTCAACAAATCTTACTTTATTAATTTTTTCTTATTTTTTTTAAAAAAAAAAAGGAAGAAAAAAAAAACACCTTAATAGTACAGTGTTCTGAGCATCATAGAAAGAGGATGTAAAGGGGAAGAAGTAGTAACCCTTTCTAATGAAAGCCATTGTCCATGCTAATATGACTGAAAAACATTGTCTTTTTGTTATTACAAATTAAAATCACGAGGTCCAATCCTATAAACATTTATTAGTAAAATTGTCAGCAGTGTTGTCACTGTGGCCCTGCTTATATTCCTATCTCCTTCTGTATATCTTTCCTCTCTGAAGCCCCTTTTTTGTCTTTGTTTCTATTTCTCATTTTAATCGTCTTACACAATCCAAGCACATTATTGACATTAGGCAGTGAGGAGGCAGGCACTAGGGTGAGGCTTTGTGGGATTGGGCCCCTGGTAATTATGATACTATTGCTTCTCCAGCAAAGTGCAGCTTCTGCAAGGGACACTGGCATGTTCTCCTTTGTGGATTTGCCAGCAGGTGTTGCTGTGTAACTTGTCACCCACCCTGCTCAGATGGTGAAAGCTCATTTTCCCAAGCTATGATACCAACTGTCCTATAACCTCCTGGTCTGTTCCTCTAATAAAATGCCTCAAATATAAACTGTAGATGCACCAAGTGCCTGGAAAAAAAGTAGGTTGGTTCGAATTTTGAAATCTATCTTTATCTACAAAACTGCAATATTTTTATTCAGGCTAAAAGTTGAACATAGTTTTGGTGGAGGTGATGTAATAGATAGAATTGATGAAATACTGTTGTAAACTGCATCTGTTTTAATAATATTTCTAGTGATAATTGGTTTTATATGTATTACAGCAATGCGCAGAGATTCTGGTTGGTGAGACACTCTGGGAATATTTCCACTGATTTGGTGCGCTTGGTATCAAATCTGTGTGCCTGGATAGGGAAGGGGTCTCTGGTCCAAACGCTTGCAGTTACAAATGTAAACTTGAACCAGACCAAATGAACATGCTTTTTCTTAGAAGTGCTAAAACGAAATCAATGGTATGAAAATATCTGTATTAAAAGATCTTAAATTACACGATTCCTATGCAAACAGCCATGTAACCTGTCGAATATACCTCAGCTTTGTGTCAGCGGGACCATCTGTCCTAATGGCACAGCTTGTTCAGCCTTCCTGCCGTTGGTCTCTGCCTGGATTGCCAAAAAGGAATTCGCTTATATTCACTTGTCTTTTTTGGTAGATATTTGTCCACTAGACTCAGACTGAGGATATCAAGTTAAGCTGTTGAACTGTCACCAAAGAACGATCATTTCTTGACTATTAATTTTAGTTGTAAGTGTGCAGTCAGTGAGTATTTAAAAAAACAAACAAAAAAAAAATCAAACAAACCCTATACTGTTGTGTATGTGACTCTGCACATGATGTGAGGGGTTTTATGCCAATATCTGTTTTGTTAATGTTTGGTTTTATCTTACTAAAATATCTTGCTCTCATGTTGGTGCAGCCCAGGAAGAAGAGAGAAAAAAAAAATCTGGTTTGTTAGGGGCTAAAAGATACCTTTACTCCTTAGTGTGGGAGGAAAATGTTCATTTTGCTTTGGGGAAGCTAACAGTGGCTCCCTTGGACTTTGCTTCTATGACGTCTCAGTCCTAATGGATATCTAAGTTCTCCTTACTCTTGAGGCTCAGAGTCTGGTACTTGGTGTGTTCCTGAAAGATCTTGGAAGCCACTGGAGTCTCCTAAGGACCTTGTATTAAGGCAGCTCCAAGATGTGCATTACAGAGCAGTGTTGCCTGGAGCGAGCTTCTAACTGGCACAAAGAAGTGGGTGTTGTGACCTCTATGATGGAAGCTGAGATGCTGGTGGCTGCATGGGAATATGTCTGCTGTCCCTGATACAAACCCAGCCAGAGCATGAGTGAGGAAGCTTCTTGGTTTTTCGTTTGATGAGCTTTGCCGAACTGTTCTGGGTAAGCCCTAGCCTGAGGGACAGAACAAAATGTTTGTGTCAGTTTCTGTTTCTCAGACCGGTTCTTCATCCCTAATTCTAAGTGCATATTAATCCTTCCTAAAGCAGTTAATTGCTTTGCAGAATGACCTCCAGCTGGGAAGATAAATTGGACTTTTTTTTCCTTTTACCAGTATATATGGTAGTGTTAGTTACAAAATTCAGGGCAAAAGAGCAGCCTTGGTAACTCTGATGCTCCAAGTTTCTCCTAGAAGAAAAGTAGAGACTTAAAAATTTAGATCTGACTTGCAATGCTGAAAAAAAAACTGCAGTAGTGAATCGGTAAAGGCCAGGTGTTTTTTACCAGTGTTGAGCTAAATAAGTAAATTAATATTTTGAGTAATACAAAGCTAATATATTGAGACATTACTTTAATAAGAAACTGGAGCAAGTTTATAGAAGCTTTTTACCATGGTGTTAACTGTGATTCCAGTCTGACTCATTTATTCAGGAAGTGCAGAAAATGTTGCTAATGAATATGTAATACATAAGCTCATATTTCATATATTCAAAATAGTCTGTGAATGCACAGAGTGTTTTGCTGCCGAATAGGTAGGCAGGATAGCTGAAGCTGCACGAGGGAACGACAGCACTGCCCAAGCCTGAGGTGTGACAGTTTAAACTCTTTAAAAAAAGCAAAAGGTATTTAACGGTCTCCGTTTGCAAAGCTACAACGAGCAGCGTAAAATACAACAAACTAAAACCTGTTAACTGCCATTCTGAGTAACTGTCAGTTGTGGAGTTGCAGCGCGGAGATACCGGTGGCTGTTTGGGAGAGGCATGTGCATCCTCCCGCAAACGGCACGTTTTGCACCTCGGAGCGGAGGTTAGCCAGCGCTTTGCTGGGGTCCCAGAGGGGCTATCAGTGTAACGAGAATCTGTTTGCAGTAATCGGTGGCAGCGTTGACAGAATGTTCCAAACCATCTGCTCAAGGGGATGGCGTTAACTCTATCAAATCCTCGTGTTTTAAGAATGCTGATCTCCGGACCCAGGAGGACTGGTGACAGGGAGTTCTTGCCAGGCCTGCATTAGGCTGCCTTCATCTCACCACCAAATACACTAATGCCCCCTAGACAAGATGCTAAGTACGTGTGAAATTAGAGAAACAGAATTATGAAATGGAGAAATAAAACACAGAAATTTTCCTACTTTCTGTCAGTGTTTCAGATCTCTTTTTTTTAGTTATAATACAAATATTTTCTTCATTGGGTAAACGTACTTTTTTAAAAAATTAATCATCGTTCACTACAGAGGGAACACTGTGTTTTACCTCTCCTTTTAAGGTGCTAAAGTGAAATATACATACAGGCCTTTTAGTAACCCTGTTGCATCTCTGAATTTAGAAGAAGTTGCTGGCTTTGGGAAAATTGTCTCATTTTTAGCAAATACTGAGCTGATTAACAGCTTTGGACAGAATATGCTGATAGTTTCAACATCATATTAAGAAAGAGCTAATATTTTGCCCTGAGTGTTAAGGGCACAGAACATTTCTTTGCATATCTTCTAAAACCTTGCACTCATGTTTCTTTCATTCAAAGTATTCTGAGCATTATAGAGAAGTGATCCATGTGTACAGGGTTACTCACAAGGATTAGCTTTAGCCTGGTGATACTGATGTCCCTTGGCTTCTTGTGTTGCCAATGGGGAGTGAGAGAGGCTCCTGCAGAACATCTCTAGAAGACGACATCTTATGCCTTTTCCCCATAGCAAGTGTGTGTAGGGAGGTCAGCCTCATTAGGCCTTTGTGAATGCCTCCTTCCTCTTAATGCATGTGAGTCATCCTCCTGACATCTGTAGAAGTACTCTTCTCATCATCTTTGTAGTATTAGGAGACATATTGTGTTTGGTTTACATCGCAAGGTTGGGTTGGGTGGATGCAGACCCTGTGAGAAGAGGCCAGGAGCTGCCCCCGTGTTGGAGGGAGCCAGCTCCAGCCGGCTCCAAAATGGACCCATTGCTGATCAAAGCAAAGCCCATCAGGGATGCTGGTAATGCCTCTGTGAAAACACATTTGAGAAGTGGTGACAAACACTGCTCAACAGCTGACAGAGAGAGAGGAATGAGGAGGCAGACAGCCAAGGTTAACCCACTGCACATATGTAACGTATTTCTTAATGTGATGTGTCAGACTAAAGCTCCATACAGCCCAGCACTATGTTTCCATTGGCACTTGGTAGTGTATAGGAAAAGAATATAAGAACTAGGTAAGATGTGTGTGACTCTTCCCATGATATTCTCCTTTGAGTGACAAGAGGCTCAGGCGTTGTATCCAGACTGCTGTATTTAATAGTAGGGACCTTTCTTCCATGAATGAATTGAGTCACTTTTTCCTTTTGAAAATCAGAACTTATTTGTGCTGATTAGTTTTATAATTCAATTAGATTGGAAACATACATTGTTTGTGTGTTTGAAAGCTGCTGCCTGGTATTTTCATTAAATGCACCTTTGCTTTTTATATTGTGAGAAACAGTGACTAATAGTTCCCTCCTCCCTGAGATTCATGACCATACCAATCTCAGTGAGGCCAAGATGCTCCAAACAGAAGCTCCTTTGTATCTCCATTCATCTGTGTTGCTCTTCTCTATGCCTCTCTCCATATCTTCTGAGAAGGGTGGTCAAGCTGTGGGTACATATTAGATTTATGTGGTGGCATAATTATAGTCTTTTGTGTTCTGAACTCATTTGCTAGTAATTCGTAATATTATTTGCCTTTTTACTGGTAGTTGAGCTCTGAGTTTAAAACTAGAGTACAACTCAGCAATTTCATCTGTGAGTTTCTTTAGAGCTCTTGGATGAACTTTGTGGTTCTAGAAACCTGTTACTAGTCATTTGAGCAGTTTCTTTTAAAATTCCTTCTTACAACACTACTTCTGACTTTAAGTATAAAAGCAGCTAATATTGGGGGTTATATTGTCTTAATAGGCAATGACTTGAGGGAGAAGCTCTACAATTTTAATTGTTTCAAATGCCCATTGGGTGCCACAATGGGCACCCACAATTATAGTTATTTTGAATCTTGAAAGCTATTTTAGCAACTCTGAGCACTGTGAGATAATCCAGAGTACAGTACACAAAAATGTGTAAATGGGGATATTGCAAAAGTAGGAAATAACTAAAATTTCCTGCTTGGCCCCACTGGAGGTACTTTCAGATTTGCTTCGGGTTCAAGCCTCTAAGACTTACCAGTTTTGTTTGTTAGCACGACCATAACAAAATGCTGCTCTTCTTTCTTTGGCATTTTCTTGAGAAGGGTTAATCTGAAAAGTCCTATCATTGCCGGAGTACTTGGGGTGTATATAGCAGGTCTTTTGTCTGCTTAGAGACAGAGGATAGGGAAGGTGCTGGCACCTAGGAAAAAAGTAGGTGAACTTGTGGGTTGTACTACCTGCATTCTGTGATACTGATGTGCTAAATATCGCTTGCGGCATGCAAGTTGTCATTCCAGCATATTGCTATCAAGTATGTCAGAATAAGAGTTGTTATTATCTTCTGAACATGTTTTTTCTGCTGATCTGAAAAAAAAATTAGTGACAAGTAGGAAATTCAATGTCATTTATTTTATTGATTATGTGTTTGGGCGGAGACAATAAAAGAGAGGGAGACTTGTGTGTTTTACTGAAGGAAGTGCTGGAGGGCTTTTGCTAGTCCCTTTAGTGCATCTCATCTCTTGCATTTGCTTCATTGAGTACAGTCCCTTGTAGCTCATTTTTTTAGCTGCTTCAATGAGTACACACATTGTATTTCATCTCATACGGCTGCTTCATTGAATTCCCTTAGTGTGTCTCTTCTGTTAATCTTCCATCCTGCTCTGCCCACTCCTTCAGCTCAGTAATGTACTGAGGAAGTGATTCTAACAGTTATGAATGACACTTCTTCAATGAGAATATGTAATATTTGCACTTATTTAATTATGATTCCATTCCCGCTTTTATATTACAGCTAAATATAGGTGTTTTTCTGCTGTCCAGATTGGCACCCTACCCATTCAATTTAAATTGACCCCCGTCCCCATGGAAAAACAGGAAAACATTAGAAATACTTAGACCAAAGGATAAACATTTTGTTAACTTCTTCAAAAAGTTTGTCATGGAAATACATGCAATGAAAAGAGCAATTACCCGCACAGCATGTCAAGTAACTATTATTACACATGTAGACAGTTGAGATAGTACTTGAAAGAATTCTGGTGCTAAATGGTATTCTAAAACTTGGCTAATCATTCAAAGTCATCTTTTTGCTGTAAAGAAAGAACTGGTTTGTATTTCAAGATAGTTTAAATATTGTCTGCCATATTAAAATATATTTGTTAATAGTGCTTATTACAGATTAGTGAATACTTAACTTTTCGGTTAATGTCTGCTTTGACTTTGTTTCTATACTTTTCATATTAACAAATATAAATTTTCCTTGCACAATTCCTTGAAATAATGTGGAATTTAATTTTTTTTAAAAAAAAATAAAAAATCTCTAGATAGAAACTCATTAGATGTTCACACTGAAAACTTTTATGTGGAGGGAACAAGAACAAACTGACCTATGCACTCCATCAAAATAGCACATTTGTCAAATATTAAACATAGCAAACTGTGAATAAAAGTCTCTATAAAAATGATTTTGTAAGTTGAATAAAAAATAAATGTAAGAGGAATTCAAGCAATTCACAAGCAGAGAGTCAGAAGTCATCAAAACATTTTAGGAACTAATCACTTGGCTTTGTTTCTTATTATGATGCAAATTTGGTATTTTTAATCCAACTAAAATGTGTTTGAAGGAGTTATTCACTGAAGTCATGCATAAGGAATATTATTTTTATTACCTTGTATTTATAAATTTACATGTACTTTATATTAATGGTCTGAAATGTTAAAATTCTTGATGCTCTTTTTGCTTTGTCATCTTAATTTCTGTTGTTTGCCAAACTTACAGTGAAAATATGCAAAGAATTTTATTGTATAGAGATTTTTCTTTCCTTTCACATTCCATTTGAGATTTCTGATTTCTTGTTTGTTTTACAATGTTGTTTGTGAAAACAATTCCACAAATCTAAAATTCAGCCCTAGATTTCAGGGTGTTAAGTTAAACCTTAAATGCGCACCACATTTATCGAGACAAATGTTGATATCCTTTGTGAAATGTGTTGAATTTAGTTCTGATTCTTTTGATAATTGGATATTTGGCAAAGCCATGGTGGGAAAAAGAGAACCAGAATGATTAATAGCACAAATCCCTCTGAGTTAGTGTAAAAATTGTCAGTCTTTCAAAGTATGTTAAAGTTCTAAGTATTCTAGAACTGTTGTGTGATACCTTTCTAGGTATGTAATTTGTTGTTTAATACTTATTTACCTTTATATTTTCAGTGCTAGGAGATCTGTATTTTCTTCAGAGGATTTTTAGATAGAAGTAATTTCTTTGAATTAGTTGCACTGATGATTTTGTGAAGCAGATTATTTATAGAGCCAACATGTTGACACACTATCAACCATTTAAAAAAAAAAAAAAAGACTAATAAGGTTAATTGTCATACGAACCCTCCTCTGTAGTCTGCAATCTGTAGGCTTTGATTGTTTCTCTGGGGGAAACTCTGCCCAGATGGCATTTTCCTCAAGGCCCTGACCCACAAGAGGCCTGTGGAGATGGAGAACAAGGTGCATCTCCACAGACTAATTAATTTACTATTATAGCACCTGTTCCAGAATAGATAGGGCTGGAAAGGAAAACAGTCCCTGGGCACAGTGGTAGGCTCACTGGTAAATGGATTTGAGCTGATTATATTAAGCTGATGCTTTGATCATCTAAAGGCGTTAAAATGGAAATATGTTTTTGCTGGCTGTTGGCCTCCATGTGAGTGCAGTTTGTATTATAAGTGAGAAGTAAGGAAAAAGCTGTTTTGGACTCAAGCAAATAGCTTTTTAAAAGCGCACAAGAAAAGTGCACTCCCCTGCATTTCAAATTCAGGAATGTTAACACACAGGATCATTTGCACTTGAAGCATCTCCTTAGATATTTCAGTATTTTGTTCATATTCTACTAAGTCATCAATATGAAACCCTAGAAATCCACCCATTTTCCATCATCCGTTGGCTGTCAGTACATACTTTTGCCCTTGATTAAAGCACATTTTGGGTCTTTAAGGAAAGGAGTGATATTTGTAGGAAATAGAAGTAACCTCTTCAGTAAAATCTTGGCAAACTGTGCAATTAAATGCTGATCAAATGGTAACAGGCAATGGTAAATCCTTGTGTAAACATTGCTGGGTAGTAAGTGGATTTACAATGTGTTAATCTGTACTCACTTTCACTTTATTGCCATTTGGACTCCCAGAAGGATTAGCTGTAATTTTATTGGCCCTATGCGGCTATACTGTTATTTCCCTTTTCAAATCAACTCAGTGATTTTTTTTTTTTTTCATTTTATTTATTTAACAAGCATGGATCCTATAAGCTGGAGGGTAAAATTAATTGACCCTTGCCATTGTAAGGTTAAAAGTGTGTGTAATTAAGCTCCTGTTAAATAATGTTTTCTTTAAAGCAGCAGCAAAATTACAGCAAGCTATATCAAAACTAAATAGCATATATAGTATTAATGCATGAGGCAAACCCGTTCTTTCCATCAAAATTATAGAAATGTTTCCAAATGCATACATTATTTTAAAAGAAAATTTACATGATGACTGTATCATAAGTGAATTTATGTACATTATCATAAAAATGATAACATCATGAAGCAGCCCACTTGCTAAGGAGCAGTACATGAACAGGATTCTAGATGTTTGCGTGGTTTGTTTTAATAACATGGTGCTCAAGCCCCTGATGGATTAATAAAATAAAGTGCAACTTGTGCTGTGCAGCTTCTTTAAAAAAATTGTCTCCTAAAGCAGTTTGTGGAATTAGTTGATATTGTTTGCAACAAATAGCAGAAAGAGAATGGAGAATCATGAAGCAATAATAAAAGTATGTTCATAGCTAAAATTTCAGCACTTCTTGATAATCAGTAGAGTAAAATAAGGCAAGAAAACTATTTAGCACCTTCAAGGGAGAAGGATCTTGCACCAACCGCTTTGGTGTACTGGGTTGTGGGATGAAGGAGATGGTTTTCATATGGGAACAGAGTCTGGGCTGGTGGGTGCAACTACTTCACAACCGGTCAGACTGATTTCCAGTGGCAGCGCATTACTGTAGTACTAACTTTTAGAGTTAACTTTCTAGTTAGTGCTGGAGCTCTGCATTTTGGTGTTAAATTCTGCACTGAGCTGTGGTAAATGGTATGCTGCACAAGGTAAAAACCAAACATAAAGTTTAGTATAGGTTGTTAATTAAAACTGAAGGTCAAAATTTGGAGTTAATCTTAGCACTTCCTTTGTTTGGACTTAATGATTCCAATTATGATATTTGAATCAATGGCAAAGCTTCTTTAACTTCGAAGGGAAAAAGGTCTGTGTTTTGCAAGATGATAGGATAATTGAAAAATTAGCTTAAAGGCTTTTTTTTGAAGTGGTAGGATATTACTGGTAACTTTTTCCTAAAACAAAAAAAGCAAACCCCCAATTAATTCTGTTTTGAACCATCCATTCTGTTCCAGGATTAATTTTTTTTTTAATATTTTGTGATTTTTTTGAGAAATTACTATCTGAAGATCTACAAGCGCCTTTCTGTAAATATTTGTCCTGAAGATAAGTAGCGGCCCATTTCTTTAAATAGATTAATTCTGAAAGAAAAATGCTAAAACATTTCCAGACAGTCATCAGTGAGTTGGCTATAAAGCAGATGGTAAAATCTGAACTCTAAATTTGGTCCTGTAAGCTGAAACCAGACTGTTCTGTAAGTGGGTACCAAGGGTAAATATTGGGAAACTAATCAAGCTTGGGACAGCTCATGAGATTCAAAAAAGGTTGGAGTATTGAAAAGAAAGGATACAACAGATTCATTTAGAATGAAGGATGGTGTGCAATAAGATTTTTTATCAAATAAGATCAAAGGTACTTTCCATATGCTTTTATTTTGCCATACTTTTTTTGCGACTTTGAGCAACAAGATGCTGCAAGAGAACAATTATAATAAGTAACTTAAAGATAAAAGAACTAAAATGTGTAATTACTGTGTAAAGGGAGAAGTCTATTAAGTTTGGAGACTGATTTCTCAGTTAAAAGTGCTCATAAAGATCACTGAAATGATGAAGCTCTCAAACTTTGACAACAAAATTGCTTACTGTACCTGTCGACCTGGTTCACTCTGTAAAGATGGAACTCTAGCAAATGCATGGATTTGTATATGCATCACTTAACTAACCAAAAGCATATTCCTCCCAAGCTTCCTTGTTTCCTTCTTTTTTTCCTTCCCTCCTTCCTCAAGTTTTAAATCTTCTTTTAAAAAACATTACATCTCCTCAGAAAAAGAGAACAAGTGTCTCTCTCTCTCTCCATCTGTTTCATCAGATACACTAAGAAAAAGGAGGTTGATCCACACTTACTTTTTATTTGCTGCAGATGGCTTCCAAGTCCCATTCCACTTAGATTTTGGCATATTGTCTCTGCTGTTGGCTGTTGCCTCATTTCGTCTTTTTGCTGATCAGCAGTGTCTTCTGAGCAGCTCCTTGATGGGGAAAAAGGGAGGAATGTCCCTGTCAGTGTGAAACACTTGTGCTACACTTTTGAACTCCTAAAAATAGCAGGAGATTGAGCTGCTTTTTAAAAACCCAGAAGTAGGCTCTTGAGATCATCAGTCATCCAAAGAAACAGGGAGATTTTATCAGACACATGAAGTTGGAACAAACCAGTTGAGACACTGCCAAAACATTAAACCATAGAAAGCTAGAAATAGGCACAACCTCCAGACTAGAGGCTTTCTCTGTTATGATGAAAAATATTTACAGAAAATTTAAAGCTTCTGTTTTCACAGAGAAGAATTTTTTTAATCTGAAGTCTGCATAACTAAAAGCATACCTAGAAAAAAGAGTTTGGGAAAGAGAAAACAAACAAAAGATAATGCCCAAGGCAGAATGACTGATAGAGACTTGGCAAATAAAGAAACATCTGGTGAAGGCAATGCATCTGTTTGTAGGCTGGGTTTTTCTAAACCACTTAACTGCTACAGTTGTGAAATCAGCAGGTACTAGGTTGTTAGTGCTCTTTTTTTATTTAAATTCTACTTATGCCATTTGATTAAAACAAGGAGTGACAGGTGACTGAGAGCAGAGCACTTGTTATGAAGATTTCCAGTGGATTGTTTTAAAGGTGCTGAAGCAAAATGTCAGTTAAATTTACTCAAAACTTTCTGTGATGTTCGTAGCCTTTTGTGCCATTATGTATGAAGCAAGAAAGTACTTTCAAAACTATCCAATAATATACTTAAATAGCATTTTTCATTTCATATGGTGTGAAGCACTCTTAGTACAGAAGCAGCAATTTTTCTGAAAGTGGTGATGAACTAGGAAGCTAGGCATGTGGAAGATATTTATCTATCGTGGTTTGTCAAAGAAACCTGGCTGGTGTTCGTTTTCAGTTATGTGTGCACTGAGCTAGAATAACGCAGAGGAACAGCTTTTGTAGCCACTGCGTCTCCCCAGCTAGTTAGGAGACTTAGTGTCTGTTTGTATATTAATTTTAAATGGGTGACTCTCAATCACCTCAGTCATAAGCAGAGATGGGAATATTTAAAGCTCAAGTTGCTCCGTATAAGGCTTGCTTATTTTGTAAAGCAGAAGCTGTTTGCTGAATACTATTAGGCCAAGCTCTTGCTTCAGAGTATCTTATCACAATATTTGAAGTTACAGTGGTCTTTGCAAATTAATACTTGGGAGGCTGTTTCAGTTTTCTATCAACACTAATGTACTGATTAGCAAACTTTAAAAATGGGTTTATATTCAGCCAGTATTCTATGACATGCAGACTTTAAAACACATGACACTGGCTGTGGGTTTTTTTCTGATTTATATACCAGATGAATAGTATTATAACGATGTACTACTGTTACTCTGGTTTGATATTTATTACACAATTACGTTCATTGCAATTACTTTCAGCTGATTGAAAGCACTAGTCAAACTTTAAAAAAGCAGGAATTTTGTAATATCTTTTTTAATATGAACTTGATGCTGTACAAGGGCCAGCCTATTTGAAGACTGGGATCAGTGGTTAGAAACAGAAATGGCCACCAAGCAGGGGCAGAGTGGATTGTCAGCTCAACAGCCTTGTTAATAGAGGGACAATCCCTCTCTATTGCCTGGTTACCAGTAGAGTTCACTTTGCTGGCTGCCAATGTACGTTGCTACCATGTGAATTAAAAAACTAACTTAGCCCCTAACAGCTTTGGATGCTGGTATGAAAAGCCAAAAAATCACAGGAAAGCTACTTAAGAAAGGTATTTATATCAGTATTAGAATGGAAGAAGAAAAGAGCTGGACGAGCAGGGGTGTAACACATGTCTGCCTACCATTAAAGGACAACCAACCAGAGTGTCCTGAGCATGCTCCCATTTAAACTGATGGGACAGAGAGAAAGCTGCATCTTTTCTGGGTGAAGGTGGACACAAATGTGCTACATGTGAAATGCTACCCCTTTGCCTGTTTAATAACTAAACTTCTTATATTGTTGGCATCACTCTGGTTCTGCTTGGTGAGAATTGTATAAAAGTGTATTTCATTCTCTGAAACAGTGAGAATCAAGACACTTGGGTTTTCTATAGTTCTATTAATAATATAGTGAGCATCAAACAAAAAATATCTTCTGAGAAGTATGAGCTATGGGAATTATATTAATCTCCTGAACTGGAACTGCAGAGGCTTAGAAAGCTTAAATCAAGGGCATCCAAATTTTGCCCAACTGAGGGCTGCATTGGCATCTTGTCTGGAGCTTGAGGGTTGAATCTCATTGATTATTGCTGGCCTCCTCTTTAACATGGAGCTGCAGCTAATGGAGATAAGCTCAAAACTAGAGAGTAAAACATCCCTAGTACCTGCACTGGAGTTTGGGTTTTTTTTTTTTTGTATTAAAATGACTGCATACAGCAGAAAGCTCTGCTATTCTTCTTTTCACCCCTCAATAGTTTTCATGTTCACTGACTTCAGGATATACTAGCTTGGAATCTCAGATTCAAGTTGGTTTCTTTCTAATGTGTCAACAACAACTATAAATCTCTGCATGAAAAAATGAGGTGATTTAGTTTAACCTGTGCCTGTCATTTTACTTATAGAACCTTCTTCAAATTGTGAAGATTTGGTTTCTAGCGACCAATTCTGACAATGCATAAAGTATCATATAACAAATAACCAATAACAAATTAGAAGAGAAATTTGCTTTAATTTTAAGCATTGCCTTTAGTAGGTTTCTTTTTTTCCTTCTTGCTAGAGACTTGTAACTTTAATATCATACAAGGTCATCTTGCAATTGCAATATACTGGTGCATATGTTGGACTCCACTCCAGGACTTCTGTATTGAACCTGAGAGTTCACAAAGAAACGTTCATTTAAACAGAAGTATCATTTTCTTCCTGGCTCTTTCCATGAGATAATTTTCCTGCCATGACACATTCATCTATTGAGGCTTATAAAACCATGATTTGAACAATATCCAAAGTGTTCTGTATTCAAATAAGAACAGCTAGAGTAACAAATTCAGACTGTAGGACAATAGGAAGAGAGTTTCTCTTTCCCATCTCTCATATCATTATCTCCACCATAACCTTAGCATGTTTTTTGATAGCCTAGGTATGGATTTGTAACTACAAATCTTGTAGAGCTTTTGATAGTTTCTTTTGGTCTTGGTTCCACACATGCACACATTTCCCTTGTGGAACATACACTAATGTACACCATATCTCAGATTACATCTGTTGAATACATTAGTAAATAACTTTGCTTTACTTAAAACAGTAATTTGGATTCTTCAGGTCTCCAAGAACAATTTTACTGCAGGTAATTAGGAAGCATGTTCTGGTCAAACATTAGAACGTGTGTATATGTGTATTTGATCAATCCACCACTCTGACTCTTGCATTTGTTATTGATTTTTTTCAGTGATACAATATTTTTTTATGTCTTCTACATTAAATGAAAAATACATTTCCAATGAATATGCCACTGAGGCCTAGATGCTAAACTGATGGGGCAATAGAGAGAGGTTCATTGAAGTAATCCCACAGACAATAACACTTCATTTCTACGAGATTTTCCTCTTTGTTTTTGGTAGTTGAAAAGAAACGAAGGTGCATATCAAGTAGCCATTTAAGATAAAGGGATGATTTGAATGGATGGGTGGGAAACATTTATTTTATTTCAAATAGAAGAAAGTTGCTTTATGTGCAGGTGGATTGCAGAAGGTTTCCCTCTTCTGAAACCCATCTGGGAAGTTAGTTTAGCTCTATTGATGTTTAAGACTCCTTCTTTCATCACAACCACATGCCAAGACAATAAGTAATTGAACTGCGTGGTTTGCCTTTTTAAAAAGGTGCAATCTCCTTCTGAAGTGTAGAGAGATGTTTAGCAGGATTTTTCTAATTTATCTGTCATCGCACCATGCAGGCAAGGTTCCAAGCCTAGGCTTCAGTATCTCTTTATCATCTTTTTGATGAACACCTGTTTCTGTTGTACAAATGTGTATCTGCTGATATGCAAAATTGAAATAATTTTAACAGCATAGGAATAATTAGGAATTGTTTTTTCAAGGTCCACTTGTTCAAAACAGTTTTGTTTATTTCTACATTACATATAGCATAGACAGACATCTAAGCAATTATGAGAGCATAGGCATCATTTTTCTGTCATATTTTGACCTAAAAATGAAATTATTTGTAATTCAAAAAGAAATCAGAAGTCTGGAAATACAAAAAAAAAAAAAGGTGTATTTAGGCATAGTTTACATTTTGTGTACTGTGTATAAAATAGCTGTTAAAAGAATAAATACTGTCTTTTAAAATAATAGATATCTGTTCCATGTTTTCAGATTTAGAATGTGAAAACAGATGAGTGTAACTTTATCCACTTTTTTGAGCTAGAGCCATTTTATTTACAAGATTAAAATATCTATTTTATAAAAATCCCCTGCAAAAAAAGCAAATACTATAGATTTTTGAAATTATTTAATAAACATAGCTATACATAGTCCACTTTAAAAGCAGAAACAATAATCTGAACATTTAAATATATTATACTTTAAACATGGATCCTTCATTCATTAATTTATTTTATAGCTTAAAATGTAAACAATTATATTTTTTATAATAAACAGAATCAGAAATTCTAATAATTTGCTCCTTCTAATTTGTTATACTGTTTATTAGAGAACAACTGAACAAGTCTTGAATTGAAATTTCAAATAAAAAATATATATTCATATATAAATGCAAAAATACATCCCTTACTTCATAAGTTATGTCACTTTATTATAGATTTATATCCTTTCATCAGTAGGAGACATTTTGAAGGCTAAAGATTGTTGTTAGTGATTAATCAACATCAAGATGGGGTGTATATTTATAATTACAATGTAATTCTTAAAGTCTGTTACTGTTTATGTTTCCTAATTTAATCTCAAAGTGAGAACTGAAGTATATCTGAACTAGATAAGCATAAATTTTTTAATGGATAATACTTTTAAAATACATGAAGTAAACAAAATATGATAAATATAAGGAAGAGGGGAAATCTCATAAATATAGATGTAGTTTTATTCTCACTAGTACTGTTTCTAGTTCACTGAGGATATTAGGGAGTAACATTTACAGACGAGTGGGATTAATTGTTGATTCTTACATAAATCTCCATATCTTTTTTTAGTCAAGTTATCTAACTTTGTTGAAGAGATTTCCTACTAATTTCTACTCCTGTCTCAAATACTCTTACTGCTATTGATCTCATGTAACCTTTCATAGAAGGTTATGCCATTGTTTAGTGGAACAATGGAATAAAACTCGCTATTAACTATAATGAACCCTATAAATGGTAGTTAAGAATTTAGGTTTTGCAAGTTTCCATTGTAACACTTTGCTTTCATCTGCTTTAAGCTTGCAAAGCTTCAGCCATTTAAGAAATTTTGCTCAACTAGTTTCGACTCACAGCCTATGATGTTTTGTGATTTATTTGAAAGTTAAAATAAAATCTCTCCAGTCGTTTTGTAGATGTAGTCATTTTGCAGTGCACACAAAATACTTCTTAACTCTTCACAGCATAGAGGGAAATACAATACTAAGAGTTGGTTTTGACTGGGTGTGAAGGAAGAGACTGAAGCATGTGCACAATCATCTGTGAGTGAACACTTTGGCTTAACTTGGGGAAATAAATAAGGAAAAAATTTAAGTTTCAAAGTTTGTTTTGAAGAATGCTTTTTTTCTTCTGTATCCTAAGATTTCTGTAGAGCTTTATGAAGTGCTTTGTTTGAAAGATAAAACAGATTTCTCCTCATGTGGAACTCTAAACCCTCTCTTGTTTTGAGACATGCTTTTTGGTCCATGTGGCCTTCAGTTTCATCACTTAATTTTATTCCTAAAAGTTATGTTTATGAAAAGTTATTTATGTCAAATTAATGAACCATACCTTAACTGACTACTTCCTGTTTCATACTTTACATATCTGTCACTCATGTTGCCATAGCAAGCTAAAGGACCAGAGTAAACATGTAACAATGGCAAAGGCTATGAAAAGACTTTATTTTATGTAGGATGGACTAGGAACATTGCTGGAGTAAAGAGAATGTATTATCTCCATCTTTCGTTCATACTTTGAACCTCTTCTGGTTGTTTACTGTAGCACTATAGCATTGAAATAAGAAATATAGTTAGACACTTCTCCCTGGAAGAAGTACCAAACTGATAGATTTAAGTTTTAAAAAAAAATTGAAATACTTTAAAAAAGACATATTAAAATATTTTTTATTTTTCACTTTGAAATTACTACATTACCTTTTCAATTTAACTGAATACATTTTAAGAATCTCAAAATCAAAGCAAAATGTATGATATGTGATCAAATATTAACATTTTGTTTTCATGGTAACATAAAAAAAGTGAAAAAAAAATAAGTTTCCAGAAAGCTGGAAAATAAGTTATTTGTCCAGCTCATGATGCAAGTAATGTAGAGTAGGTGAAAATATTGAATTAATGAAAAAAATTTGGATATGATTATAACATGTGGTACAGAAACACTCAGAAAAGGGAAGGTCGTTTGTTTTTTTAAAATATGTCTATATTCCTTCATGCTATTCTACATGTTTTAACCTTTCATTTAAAAATGAATTTCTGGTTGTAGTGATACAGATGTCACAGTGCAGACAGACACCCTGTCATGTTGAATTTAGTCTTGCGGAAAGGTGTCTCTAGACAAACAATAACAGCAGCAAAAGTGGGACTGCCATGTTCTTACATCACGTTCTCTACAATGAGCACTTCACAGTCTAGTTGCAACCATTTACAGTCAAACCTAATTAAACACAGGCACGTTTTTCTTTCTACTAAAAGCAAACAACCCATGTATAATGGTTATATTGTTAACTTTAATAAAAAGCTGCAAACTGTGAAGGATGAGATTCCAACAGGCAAGGTTAAGTCAGCAATGTATGTACATAGAGTTTTGGATTCAGTGTGTTGTTTAACAGTTCAGCTATTTAGGAAATAGAAAAAGAATATTTTGAATTTTTTTTAACACCTTTCCCCTGCCTTTTTCCCATTTTTACGCTTGGGTAATACAATGAATTATGCTTTATTTCCTAAGGAAATCTGACTTATTTGTTGAAACTGAATATATGTGTGTACCTTAAAGCATATGAGTATACAGAACTGAGTGGGGAAAAAAAAGGGGTTATGTTGAAATATTGACACTTTCTTTCTGAACAGAAGAAGAAAAGTTTCAGAAAATGTGGAAGAAGTGTATAGCTTCAAACAAGAATTTTTCGGGAGGCGGAGGGGGGCAGATCTTCAACAGTTCCATTTTAAAACTTTGTACGGTAAAGGCAAGATCTAAACATGAAGCAAACTTGATCGTTTTTATTGAGGAGACTAATTTGACACTTATTGTTCACAGCCATGTAGTCTTTACTTGTGCGAGGCTGCATAAAATGAGTACATAGATGAAGATACTGGTTTCATTGAATGCGGGATGCAGTCTCACTCACGTTTGAGATCAAGCTAGCAAGTTAAAATGCCGAGTGAACATTGGACTAGTTGTTTTTAGGATCTTCTGTTCCATAATGTATTCTGTACATTCTTTTCCACTTAGTTCTGATCATTTCAGTAGGATAATTTATTCTGTTGGATGCTCAGTCTAGGATGGATTTGCAACACTGTGTTTCCTCCTGACTTTTTTCTGATTGCTGAAAATCAGCTCATATATATTGATGTGTGGAAAGATGCCCATTTGGGTTTATTTTAGGTGGAGGGGTATCTTTTTTTTCTGTGATCTTATGTGCAGAAATTCCACACAATACTTTTCTCATTAGAAATTTATGACATTAGTTCAAGTATAATAACTAAAGGAATTTTTACATCTAACTGAAACATTTCCTTTCGTATTTATAGGCCCTTGTAAGTTTGGAGCCTGAAATGACTGGATGACTGGTGAAAGTAATCTTCCATTTAAGTGATCCTTTATACGTATTTCGTTGAACACAATATACCCTTATTTCTTTTACGTGGGCCATTGAAATTGGCTTGTTTTAACTCTTCTGCTTGCATCTTATTTTCTAAACCTTTGAATAGCATCGCTGTCCCTTTCTGCTACTAATTCAGACATACAGTAGAATGTGCCAATCCCTGATCACAGGCGCTATTCCAGGTGTATGAGTTAGCAAGTCCTGTAAACAACGAAGTGACTGCCTATATTTCTGTCTTTGTTTCCTTCTCTAATATTTTTACCCTAATTGTCATGCCATCAGATATAGCTATAAAATATACACTAATTTGCCAGGCCAATTAAGGTAATCACTTTCTAACCCAAGTGAATATGCAAGGCCCAGCTTCAGTAACACATTCTGTTAGGCTGTAGTTGCTCCAAATATAAGTTATGTTCTTGGGACAGTTTTAAGAAGTGTAAGGATGGTTGGAAAGCTTAAAACAGCTACTAAAAGCCAAAATTTCATTATCAGAAACCTCAATCCTGTTATAAGAATTATTAGTATTTTTATTACATTGGTGTCTGAAGCTCTAGTTATTGGTCCAGACCCTTTTTATTATAGCATAAGGTACAAATACAGAAGAAAAAGATAGACCCTGACCTGAAGAACTTATAGTCAAAGTAGAATCATGAACAGAGAGAGAATGAGGGTGTCAGAAGTCTTTCATTAGAGTGATTGAGAAAAATGATGCATTTGGGGAGGTGTCAAAGGGGAAGCATTAAGAGATATTAGAGATACTAGTTGGAGTTAGAAGAATGGTTTAAAGTAGCGAGAAAAAGGCAACCTTGAACTTATTTCTGAGAAAAGCTTTTATAGTAAACCTTTGAGTACTATGAAATTCAGTGGTCACTAAGTCTATGCAGTTGAACTAAGGACACTGTCTTTCAAAAGAGTCGTCTGCTCATTATTCTTTGCAGAGTTGTTTTTGAGAAGACCAAGATTTCAGAGTAGATGAAAATTTTCATTTTTTCACTGCCATACTGAAATGTGAATATATAGAAATCTCTGTGCTTTCAGTTAGCTCAAATATTCTATTTAGAATTTTATACATGCTCAGATGCATTGTGGATGCTGATGAATCCTGATTTGGATTTCATACAGTTTTTATATTGATTCATGGAAGATGCTTATAATGTATCATTTATAACCTTGTGGCTTTCAGTGTTTCAGTGCTTTTGATGATGCTGTAGAGACATTCAGGTGAAAAGGGATAGATACTGTCAATTGATGATTGGAAAGAGCCTAGTTGCTTTGAGTTATAAAATCCACATCCATCAAGAAAACATATGTAAATATTAAAAGGAAATTTACTTGCTCATAAACCTTTGGGAAATTGTCATGTCGTCAATTATTATCATATATTGTCAAATATGGTCATACCGTCAATTGTCTTAAAGCTTTGGTAATTGTCAGTAGCTTAATGATAAGAGTACTTCAGATTACTGCGTCTGTCATCTGGGAGGTTGGAGGTACCTCCAGGAGGCTCTCCTGAATGTTTGTATGCTCGTCCTGATTCTTTCCATCTTCTGCTGCTGGCTCCCAGCCCTTCCTGGCATTCTGGACTTCCACAGAAAACCCATGCTTCACGTGGACCTTTTATGCTATTGCTTTCTTACAGTGAACAAGACTGACAGGGGTAATAATAGGAAAAAAACACCTAATTATAAATAAAGTATTTTATTAACTGCTTCCTGTTGGTGATCAGAAGTTAACAGAACATTTTGCCCAAGCACTTTTTGTAGGTCTTGTTGTTTATTGACACCTTTGTAAATTTGTATTTAACTGATGGTGCTTTGAATAAGAAGGTTCGCTTCTTTACCTGCTCCTAGCAGATAATTTTTATGTTCCTCTCCTTTGTTTTGTTATAAATTTTCTTTAACTATTTTGTTGCTCAGTAGACCTCTGACTATCTTCCACATATCCCCTTTTCTCTGGGGACTGAAAGAGGAGGTTGCAATTGGTTTCCCCTATCTGCACTCGTGCAACCTTGTTTCACGGGTCACAGATTTGTTAACCTGGGTCCGACAGGTCAAAAGGAAAAAAGAGTGGGTGTTTGGCTTGGGACTTAAGCAGGCTACCTGCTCTAAACTGAAAAAAAGATTAAGTACTCTATAAACTTTATTTCTGCATCTTTTTTAAAAAGCCATATAGAAAAGGGTGGAAGAAGTACAGATGGCTGTTGTAGGTTATTAATGACTTTTTAACAATGGCTGGTTGATTCCCCCCTCCCTTTTTTTTTTTCCAGCAGAAAACTGGAATCTCAGCAAAATGGAATATTTTGCAGAAAATATCAGCCTTCCTCTTTCTAGAAAAATTGTTAAAAAGCTGTCAGCAATTTTTTTTTTTTCAGTTTTTAAATTTAAATTGACTTTTTTTTTCTAGAAGCATGAAGTGGAAGATTTATCCAGTCCTGCTTACAGTTTGCATGTTCTTTAATAGTGGAAAAAGATGGGCTGCAGAGAGAGGCAGAGTAAGGCACCAGTTCATGCTGTGAAAGACAATTAGGGAGGAACCTATGCTGGATGCATAATCAGTTACTCAGTAAGGTGAAAGGCCAGGCGAAGGCTTCCAGCAGAGAGACCACCAGTGGTACAAGGTGTGAGGGAGGCCAAAAATAAGTCCCCTTGCATAGAGATAGGTTGCATGGCTTGAGGTAATCTGTCAGAAATACATCACAGATGAAGATATACTGAAGAAGTGGGCTTTTGTAAAAGAAAAGAGGAAATGAAGGTGCAGAAATCCACCTTAAATATTATCCCCTCTCTGCAGTGGAAGGATGAGGGAGTATACCCAGTGTTTGGGAGCTCCAGTCAACCAGGTCTGGTGTCTTTGGTTTCATAAGTCAAGAGAAAGTGAGAGTAGGCTCAGCCAGTCTAGTGCCTCCAAATGTACAGAGAAAAGAAGGCGGCATGACAGATTGTTACTGATTTGAATGCAGTGAATATGTATGTCATGTTCCCTATCCAAACCATCCATTACTCGGGCAATGATAACGGAAGATCTTCTTGATTTAAAGCTGAGTACTAACAGAATAACATTTGGAGGCTTGGCTCTGTATTAGGAGCAAAATACAATAAAGCAGGGAATTAACTTGCTTAGTTTGATCTTATTTCTGATGCGGTTGCTGCAGTATGTATCAGGTCTTAGCAGGATCAAAAAGCATTTTAGAACTGAGGCTATACAAGAATTTTCCCACTATGAAAACTTGCTTGACTGAACAAGTTAACATTATTTGGTACGTGGGCTCCTATCTGTTATATGCTGACAGGTATCTTTATTACCAGAACAGGTGAAATGTTTTCTACGAGTCAAAAGTATGAAAACTACCCAGATTTCTGTTAAATGCTGTCAGAAAATAATTACACATCACATTGTGTGGTATGGTAGTTAAACACTTCTGTTTACTGGGATCATATCCAGTGATTTGAAAGATTAAATCTGATTTTTAAAACTTTCTAGAATAAAATCTGTGGATTTAAATGCTCCTGCTCTGAGATTACAGGATGACATGTGAACTATTTATTCAGTTCCAGTTTTTCCAAGTACCCAGTAGAATTGTGGATTCATTTTATTCTGATAATTTGAACATAGATAAGACAACCAACTGTGTGATGTTTAACTTTTTCTTGCTTGTCTCTATTGCATTAAACTAGCGGGTCCCGTTAGAGAATCTATATCTAAACATCTCCAGTGCTGAAATGCAGACCTGGAACTACTTAAATTGTCATTGGGATCCTGCCTGGCTTTTTGGGCACCCCTAATTTACATATATTGTGTTGGTTAGAGCTAACGATCTAAGTGAACTTTTTGGAATCCCAGAAGCATCTGGGCTATTGCACTACTCCAAGCACTGTAATATGTCTTTCAGGTGCTACTAAGACTTAAATAAATTATACTGATATTTTGCAGCCTGAGTAGCTTGAACTCATCTTGAAGTGTAAGCTGAAACAAGGTCAGAAAGATCCGAAGGCTCAGTAAGATATGGCAGATTTTGGTCATGGTATTGTGGGAAACAGTTCCAGTTTAAACAAAACAAAGCAAAACAAATCCTCTAAAGCTAGAGAAATAATCATTAACTCTTTTGTGATACAGGATTTCTTTGGTTCAGAAGATATCATCTTCTATTATCCCTGCCTCAGGGTTTCAAGAGGGCAGAAATACACATGGTACTTGCTCTGCCACCTTAAACTTTGACTGAGGGAGGCAAGGGAAATGCTTAGAGCAGTCATGGGAGGGCAAGGTTTTAAATAAAAATTGCATTGCGACACAATGCAACTCTTCAGGAATATGTATCCTGTACAATACAATCCCTGTCCCTGAAATCTTCAAGGTGACCTCCCACTTGTGTTGGAAAAAAGTCTTTGGGAGGGACCACCCGGCTAGGAACTGGAGCTGTAAGTGTTGCCTTGTAGGTCTAGTAGAGTTCAGGAATGTCCCTGTTTAGATTGCTTTGTATTTTTTGTTTTAATTGTTCTCTCAGCTCTGAATGAAAAATGAATAATAATAGAGCTGTGTGAGATTGAAATATATGAATCCATAATAATTTCCCTTGGCTTTCAGAAAAGCTAAAGAGTAAATATCAAACCGCTCAGAATTAGTGATCTCTAAGTCTTCTGTCTCTTCTGACCCTTTTTAATTCCAGTCTTACATTGTTGGTGCCACATTACTACAAAGCAGCATTTAAAGTGATCTGAGAGCTATTGTGGTGGTTTTGGGTCATCAGCTAGAGAGAGCTACTTTTAGGCCAGCAATTGTTCATTCTCCCTTTCTGTCTCCTACTTTTCTTTCATTTTTGCACATATATTTGTGTCTTTTGTACAGCAGGTTTGCTCAAGGTTTATACCTAGTTATCTTCTCATTTGCTCTCGTTATTTCAAACTTAAATAAAAATTAAGAACAGGATGCTAAACAAAAATAAACCAATTTTGTTGTGAAAGTAACCCAAGAAAACTTGTTTCACTTGTTCAGGTTATAATAGAAACTAATATTTTATTTTCATTAATGATAAACCTTCTATATTTCTTTATGGTAATTTTTGTGTGGGTAAGTTAAAAACAAAGGTGAACAACTTAAGTCTAAACATTTCCTGCAGTCATGCTAGTGACAGACTCCCTGTTATAGTTTATGGTATTTTCAGAGCAAATAGACTAATGGCAAACGTGTCTGTTGAAGTCTAAGCTCTCTTATGAAAATGCGTTAGCATTGGCATCTCCGCAATTTAAATACTATGCATTCTGCTGTGTTTTCTGCATTTAAAGAAAGTCAGATTCTCTTCCCCCCTGCCTTCAGTGCAGTCAGCATCTCTTTAATTTTTTCCAATAATATTGCAGTACTTCAGTACTCATTTTAAAGATAGATGGATTTTTTTCTCATAAAGAACATTGTGGGGTAAAAAAACCCGGTGGATGTGATTTCAAAAAATGTCAAAATATGTCAAACGCAGAAACCACTCAAGGGTTTCATTAGCTGAAGCTTTGGTGATAAGTGTCATCTTGTCAAAGACCCACCCATCTCTCCCAATACATTACCAAATGTACTAATTTCCTTGCTGAGCTTGATGTTTATTGTATAGCTGAAATTGAAAATGGTCGGTAATGGAGTGAGCTTCAATCCAAGACCAATTCTGAATCTAAATTACTTGCTTCTTTCAATAGCATTGACAGAGGAGAGCTTTGTGCACCTTGTACCTAATCAACCCTTACTGTGACCCTAAATTCAGCAGTCTTCAGAGATTAATAATAAAATCCTCAGTTCAAACAAGTATTTGCCCTGAACAAGTTGCCCATTTCTTATGCTGAAAATGAAAGAATGTGACATTTTTTAAAGCTCTGCATGTTGTGGACCTTCACTAATTTTTTATCTTTGACCTAAGGAGGCAGTTTCATTAATAGAAATCCCATGTAGACCTGAGGTATGTGTTCTTAAAGAAAACATCTTTTTTGAAGGAATAATTTTAATTTTATTGTGTTTTAAAATAGAGATTAAATAGTAATGTCTATTTACAGTTGTGAAATAAATTCTGGAGGGTATTTTTCTCCAAAACCAAGTCTGCTTCTGTAGAAGCACAAATAATTAAGAGTAATACATTAAGAAAAGGATAGTAATTTCATTTTATTTCTTTTATAGATTATAAAACTTTTTCAAGCTAGTGATTTACGCAGTTTGAAAAGTTTTCACCGGATTACAAATGTGTGAGAGCCGTTGTATCTTGGACTTGGCTTTATCTATCCCATAAATGGTACAGGTCATCATACAGAGAACTTGGTTGCTCATTTGGAATCTGAATCTAAATATTTTGAGACAAAGGGGGAAAGTTGGCTCTACTGAAATCAACAGGACTAACCGAAAAAGGAAAACGATGATCCAAACTGATGGTGCAGAATGAAATTTCCTTTTGTTTAGCAACATCCAATTTCAGTGAAGGAGACCATGACATGGTCTTTAGTAGTTGGAAAATGCAGGCTGCAGGCAGCTTAGGAAGCAGAGTTTTCTGGCTGCTTTAGGTGAAATCCGAGAGTATGATGAAAGGGACAACTAGATGATGCAGTACAGTTAAGTACACTGGTTTCCTTCAGTAGAGGGCAATAGTGAGGTATGTGACATAGACATTAGTATCTGTCTACTAATTCGGTGGAAAAAAAAGTAAGTGAAATTTGAGACATTAACTGCTCCTTATATAACTATTTGCTTGTGTCAGCTGGTGGATTTGTCAATGAGGCTGTGCAGAAGGACATCGTTCAGCTTACATTTTGCAGAGTCCTTCACTTTTTCCCAGCATGTGTTTTCTACCCTGTGTTTTGTTTGTGGTCCTTGACCACAATATCCTTCCTGCAGCCAGCAGACCCCTGCCCATCTCTCTTGGAGTTGCTGGCTGGAGTGAAGCAGCTGAGTTATGATGCACAGTCCCAATTGCTTTGGAGATCAGAAAGAGCTAGTTTCAGTGAGATCCCATGTCATGAACCCAAGGAACCATATTAAATGGATTTTTGCTGTAAAACAGAAGCAATAATAATATATTGTAGCTGAAGTTAGTTAGCATGGTTGGGATGTGTTAACATTCTTTCACACTAGAACTAGTGATGGGGGATTATGTAAATGTTTTGGATAAGCAACAGTAAGCATATACAGAAGTTCCTCTGTGTGCTGGATCATCCTTTTTATTATGAGCCTTATCAAGACCTTGGAAAAAGTCACAGGCTTTTGTTCCCCATCTTTCACATCAGGATGTATTGAGAGGAATGTTTGGTTATACTGGGTTGAAGACACCACTGACCCATGATCTAGAAACCCAGTGACCAATTCACATTACTTATTGGTCCCCCCTGTCCATGTCATTTGTATTCACAGTTTTGGGCCCTATTTCTTTGATTTGTATTGATATAAACTAGATTTAAACCTGTCCATCATAGTTACACCACTGTTAAGTCTAGTGTAAAGACAAGGAAGTTCAGTAACACTAAACTTTGTCACTGTCGCTGTCAAATGGCGCAGCTCAGAGATACAGCCCCTGCAGCAGGCTGCTTACATCCATGCAGAGTGGCTGCAGAACACTACTGAATCAGAATTGCTACTTGGCAACGCTTGTGTCAATGTCTTTCTTGCACTTTGCAAAGATTTAAATAAGTAAATAGAAGATGAGGGGGAAAATAGGCAAAATTCACTACATGCTGAGAATCTCAGATTATGGGGAAATTTTTAAGATCATCTTGCATATTCATTTCAATAAAGAGGTTTTCCTGCACATAACAGCAAGCATGGAAAGAAATATGCCTGCTTATCATTTATTCATCTACTCTGTAAAATGGGAACTTGTTTCCTAGGCAGAATTAAACAAATTTAATGTTTATAAACCACTTTTGGTAAGAGTAAATGGTAGCTATAAAATTCTGAATAGTTGTGTTTGTTAATAATCAAGTACAACAGTCTTGTTTCTTGTACTGCTCTCACTTCATCTCAGAACTTTATTCTCAATACTATGCCTATAGTCCAGTGAAATAATTTAGCAATTATTTCCAGCTAACAAATTAGTTCCGCTGAAAATAATAAATGGCATGGTCTCATATTCATTCTTATATACTGCTCCTGTACCAAAGCACTAATTATAAAGAGTAATTTCTGAGAAAGCATCAACACTTGCATCATTTCTGCTCAGAATTATGTGCATAACCACTGTGGTTATTGGTTTAGGGCACTAGACTGCACTTACCCTGGATGCCTATTGGCTGAAAAAAGGGGGTCGTGTAATTATTCTTCTGTCCTAAAAATAGATTCTAACAGAAGACCATGCTCTTTCTATATTTCAAGGGCTATTTGTTGAATATTTAGTGAATTGCTGCCACATTTCTTTTTGATAAAGCTGCAGAGCAGTTTATACTAATCTACCTTATCTCATCACTCACTGGAATCCCCTGACCTCTCAGCTTATTTCTCCAGGATTATTGTTGCCTCTTTCAGTCCCTGCATTCCTATTGCTCTTTTGAGTGATAATTATTTAGATAATCCATAACTTCCTCAAATTTTTTCTTTATGCCTGCTGTTTATGAGACTGAACCTATAAGCTGATGGAGATCACTGACACAGCTGAACTCATCTTGTAATAAACCTCCTACATATTGTATCCGTATTCTAATCAGATGTTACTTCTTTCATTAACATCTTAATACTTTGCTGGCCATAACTCAAATATCATGTGATTATTACTTGCTTGTTTAGTAACAAGTGGCTGTATCTGACAAACACTTGAAGTACTTTGTTGGCCTGTGGCCAGTAGAAGGGCTGTTGGGTGTGGGCTTTTTTTCTCTTATCTAAGCCAGGTATGATTTCAGGTTTAATTCAGCAAGACTTAATCAGCATCTACAGAGTGCCTGAGAATTTATAATTCCATTCAATCTATGTACGCTTGTGTGTGTGGATACAGATGTCTTTCAGTACTCAAAGTTGTTGGGGTTTTTTGTTTACCTTAGCAGTAGCTATAGGGTAAGCTCATAGCTCCAAAGTCAGTTACTATAGGAAACATAAATGCATGTATGGACATAAATGTATATCTTATTTTCCTGTATTACTTGATTGAACCTGAGGTTCATTTACTTGTGAACAGCTCCTTTGTGCTTATTCCTCATCTTTTCATCTTTCACTCATGGGACAGTATCTTTGAAGGTGTTCCCAGAAGATGTAAACTTTTCCCTCTATTTCAGTTTCTGTTGGAGAAAGTCATTAGTGTTTCATTGAGCTTGGAATGAGAGCACCTTTGATCTGGGTGCCAAATATCATTTCCAATGTTACTACATCCATTTTGCCTTCTGTATTTTCCCAGCTATCTGATTTCAATCACTAATGAAGCTTGTAGGAAGAGATGTTCCTCCACTTATCTCACTTAGACATCTTATGGAAAGAGGATCTCTGATGAGTACTGGACATATCCATGTGAAGTCTGAGCTGTGCAGAATGCATTTTGAGCATTCCTCTTACAGGTTCAGGGCAGTGAAAGACTTCACAGCTAGGTGTTGACATGCTTTCCCAAAACAGTCTGCACTAAAGGAAAAATAGTTACAAGGTCTTTTGGGAACAGTCTTTAGAACTGATAATTCTTATACAAATTTCACTGATGACGGTTGATTTCCAACCATCATATGTTAGCAGATGGTCTAAGGACCGATGAAGCCCAAGTGGAAGATTTTTGAATCATCTTCTCTTTCAGGTACCAGGATTAATTTCTTTGCTATGGGCGCTAGCCAGAACTTCCAGTCTTTCTGCTCTGAGTCTCATCAGGCTCTAGGACTTTTGTTAGGTGTATTCCTTGTCTTTGGACCAGTTTGCAAAAAATATGCCTTGATTTCATCGATTCCCACCCTGGTATGCTTACGGATCCTCTTATGGCAGCATGTTGCCGAGGTACTGATGCTTATCAAGCCTCGGTTGAGATATGGCCAAGGAATTGTCAGATCCTGCTGTATTTGTGAGTGCAGTTACTATGGAGTCTGCTTACTGGTTTAGATCTTCTTTTCCAGCAGTTGGCTTCGTTCCTTACATGAATCTTAAGCACTTGCGTTTCATGGCTTCAGTGCTGGATGGTTTCCAGCAATAGTCCCTGCATGCTTACTTCTGGTCAGACCAGTCCTACCCAATAGTAGGAACCAGGCATCATACAGTTGGGTGTACAGATTGCTTTCCTCCATTGAAGATTTTTTTTCCCATTATTGTGGATTGTTTTCTAGATTTGAGGAATAGAATTTTTTCTCTTCTATGTTTTTTTTGACATGTATTTGGAATTAATTTCCACCTCTTTCAGTCTCTTATAAAAAGGGGCTACTTTTTTTCCATTCTGCTTCCCCAAGAGTTTTATTGAGCCCAGATGTGATCTTTGGTCCCAGCGGAAGACCTGGTCTTCAATGGGATCTCAGGCTTTATGACGATTATCATTTTGCCAGGAAGGTGGGTCAGACTCTTGAGGATAATTCTCCTTATGCACCTCTTTTCCTAATAGAACCAGACTTACCCAAGTCTCTGAATTCTGTATAAGACACTTGTAGCATGAATGTGCCGCATGATACAACTTATATCAGTGGTATCCTTTTTCTTGTGCACTGAACTAAAATTTCTGTTCAGCGCAACATTACATACAGTAAGCGATTTATTAAAATCTTCTATTGAAGTGTTCTGTGTATCATTTTACAGGCTATAAGAGGTGGCAATAATAGAACTAATTTTCATGCTGTCTAATCAGTTAGCAAACCAACACCATGGATTTTGCTATCCAATAATTGATCATCGCATCAATTATTCATTTGAGCTGAAGATATAGCCGGCTAATAGATGTCAGAGTCAATTTTCCAGCATAAATCTCGTAATAGAAATGATTACCTCTTAGCATACGATAGGAAATACAGGCACTTAACTAGATTCATCAAACTCACAACAAATTTAAAGAGATTGAAAAACTTGCAAGATTTACTAATGTTTCTTTTTTCATGAATGTTATGGGATTATGGAAAGTAAAAGGGAGATCTTTCAGTTAATAGAGCCTAAATTTTGGAATTACTTATCCTTACTTCTTAGCTACGTGAGTTGGAGGATTTGTCATTTGGACATTTTAGCTGCATATTTGCTGTGTAATTTGAGGATTTCAAGATGGGGGCAACACTACTGTAATGGTGGGCAGGTGTGATGGGAGTGTGTAAAGGCTTCAAGGAATCTTGTAATTTAGAAGAAAAATCTTTATGCCACACTTAAGTATTTGGGGAACCTTGTTTTATCTGTTGCATATTTTTCTTTTCATATTTTCAAAGTGAACTGGTTTTAATTCTTGTAACTTTTATGAATATTTCAGTTTTTACCTATTATGTTTTATCCCATGCTAATACACCAAAAAGTGGCATAGAAAAGAATGAACGGAGAATATGTTCTTTTTAAAGTTTTGAATTTAAATAGATGGTCTGTGTGCTCCCTGTTTATTGCAACAAGCAGTTAGTCATCTTGAGAGTTCATGGCTATCAGTAAAACTGAGTGGTTAGCAGCTTATCGGTTTGAGTAAATGGTTCACTTCCAACCTTAAATCTCCCTGCCAATATATTAGTGTTCAGTCTTGATACCAGCAAAACGATGAAGCTGTTGGAAGAGGGCAGACGGAGGATGGAAGAGGTAAGAAGCTATCAAAAACAGAGCAGAACTTCAACTACTCTTACAAACTACAGAGGGATGCTGGGAGAGTTAGAAGTCTAGAAAGACCTGCAGAAATTGTTTGTAGCCTTTAGCTGTTTTTATTACAGAAGTACCGATGTCTAAACTGTGGTCGGAGCCTGATTATACTACCTGTTGTACAAAACAGAAGAGACACCCCCACCCCGAAAGAATATATACTCTCAAAAGGCAGTCAAATAAAAGAGTGGGAGAACAGAGGAGGTGATGTGCCTAAATCATACTGGACATCAATAACAGAGCTGGGATAAAATTGGGAGTCCCAATACAAAGTTTATTCCATAATTAATATTATTTTACTTGACTGACGAGGTGAATATAATAAATTTAATCAGCCATACACCTTGATGTATCAGGGCTCCCTATGATCATTATCTAGGACACTGTCAGTGGTAAAGTACTGTTAGCTAAAGGTAAAAGTGCTTTTTAAGGAGATGACTGCTTAATTCACTTAAATTATATCAATTTTCCCTGCTTCTCATTTTCAGATAAATTAAAAATAATTTTATTAGATTATAGGAGATGTGTTTGGATCTTACCTGAAGTAAATTGAGACAAAGTTGCGTGTCACTTTGTTGCTAGAGGTAGTATTATTTACTGTTCCAGGCAGAAAAACACGAAGATGGGTTTAAACCTGTGCCTTGGAGTTTTCATACTTTTTTTCATCTCTGTTGGATCCCTAGCATTGATTGAACACATTTATTTCCAAGGCTTAAAATGAAAATTTCCTGAATAAATAGAAACAGCGGTAACTACATTTTGTGGCATTTACAGATATTTACAGCTGTTTGGTTAATACTAGTGTTTGCAGGTACTGTCAGACGCTTTACTTATTAAAAAGCCCAAATACTTTAACAAAAGATCACAAAAGAAAAAATAACTTGGAATATGTTCTTATGAGAGCATGTGTATGCAGTCTTGTGACAATGCTTCGGTGAGGAATAATTCAGAGTAATGAATGTAAGAGTCTGACTTGTAAAGTTCTGTTAATGTTGTTGTTAATCTATCACTGAAAATAACTTACAAAATATTTGAGGGGTTATTGGATTTTTTTGATGTTATATCTGCCCTTGGTACGTTAAAGTGTTAAATCCTCTGCAGATATGAATTGACATCGCTCTATTAACATTAAAATGACGATGATGACTTACTGAGGATCAGCATTTAGATTTCATTTAAGCATTTTTAGAATTTTAGATTTTACGTTTTAGATACAATCATGCAGGAGATAGAAAACTAAAGGCATTGTTCAGGTGAGTCAAAGGTACATATCTTTATAGCCTTGTGTATAATTCCTCACATGAGCATTTTCATAGCTTCTCATTCTGCTTCCCCTTGCATTTAGCTGATAATACCAAAGAATGACAGAGCAGTCTTAATTCTGTGAGTAGATATTCTAGGATAAATCTGCTTGGCCAGCAGTTTGCCATGTGCTCATCGCTGTCCTTTCCAGAGAGCAGCACAGAAATAATATATATTTGTGTATGTATGAATATTGTGTATTCATTTAGATCTGGTACAAAAATGTGCCAGATTACATTCATGGATTTGTAGAAATCATTAGGAAGAGCACAAAGACTTGCAGATAAATACGGGAATATTGGAAATCATGAACTGAACTTAGCCCTAGCAAAGAATTGGAAGATATTTAAAAAAGTGAATGCATTGACGTCTCCAAAGTGGAATCCCTCACCTTGAATGACAAGGGTAACCAATGACTGAGAAACACGATAAATGGAATAGAAAATGCATCCTGGAATAAACAGCTGGGGAAAACTGGAGCCCTTGAAAACAAATACTTTATTGATTGATCCTATCTTTTGGCAATAAAACTTGCTTGGTGTCCCCTGTGTTCTCTCTGTAACAAGACTACAAAAATAATCCCAGTATGCCAGCATTGTGCATGGGATCAGTATTAAGAGATAACAAAAAATAAAGTGATACCTTGAAATGAAAATAATTTCTCTTACTCTCCACCACACTGTGCAGAAACTATGTTAAAATTTTGCACCAGTCCACGTTAAATCGTACAAATGCTGCTTGGATTCCCTTGGATGTCACTGATTGTCATACCAGCCTCTTCTATGGACACAGGTTATCTGTCTGAAGAGTGGGGAGACATGGGCATGTTAAAAAAACAAAGGCTGCTGTTAGAGGAAGCTGCCAAACAGCTGGAATAAAGATGACATCAGAGGACACAGGTGTGGCATTGCAGCACCCTGGCCTTTGATGCAAGTTTTCTTCCTCTTCCACTGGTGCTGTGGAATCAACAGCATTTCTGAATCTGTTCCAAAACATTTTCTGGTTCTTCCAATGGGACAATCTCTGAGAATATTTCAGAGACTTTATCTCATTTTACCTCCTCTTAAGAGTTTTAGTGTAGTTTTGTCAAAGGAGGTGACACGTCAAACTCGCATGTTATGCTGTAAAATCTGCATGTAAAAAGTGTTGATTGTCTTTAGAGATTCATTACAGAATCACAGAATCACAGAATGTTAGGGATTGGAAGGGACCTCGAAAGATCATCTAGTCCAGTCCCCCAAAGGTCAGAGAGAAAGTGCTGCAAATCAAACAGCATGAAGGAGGTGAATCGGACATGTTACGTGCAGGGGATATCCAGGAGCTCTATTGACAAGAATTAATCTTTATTCCAGGAGAGGTTATTAGAGGGAGCCTAAAACATTATACTCACAAGAGAGAAAATTGGCTTCTGCTGTTTCATGGCCTTATTTAGGCTCACTGAGAAACTATTTGAAAATTTAATGCTCTTGTCTTGTTAGAACCTCTTCTTTAGTCAGAGGTGAGATCCAAACCTCCTGCAACTAGGGATGTTGGTGGGGAATAAGGTCCATTCCCTGAATTTGTTTTTAAATGTGCTCCTGTGGAAAGGACCGGTAGGGTAGGATCTATTGAGCATCAGGAGAATGAGTGAGAATTGGCTGATCAGAGGTATGGTGATTATACTCTCCCAACCTGTCTGTCCATTGCTGGCTCAGCAGAAATATCAGCACTTTTACTTAATTCATTTGATAGAATCCACCAGAAAAACTTGTTAATTCAGGAGAAATGTAACATCAGGATAAATTATGGCGACCTATGCTTGATGAATCCCGAAAAGCTGAATGCTAAATAATTTTATAAGTTTATAACTGAATTTACCTAAATCAGTTTTCTGGCTGTGATCTCCAGACTTCCTTCACATTAAACAAAGCAAATTTTTGTGGGACAAGTACTGCAAAATCTTACCTAATTACTTAAATAAGGTCAGAATTTTGAAAATCCATTTCCTTATGCGTTTTGCAATTAATAATTAGATCACAGTGAAGTTGGTTGGACTATATATAGAGGAGAAGTGTTAACTAATATTTCTCTTCTGTATCAGGATCAAGTCATATTCCACGGGGCAAAGGTGACTTACGTGGTGTGATCTAGACTCTTTCTTATTATAGAGTTTTCTCTAAGTTTGAACTCTGCTCTCACATTTGCAAAACACTAGCACATAGTACACCATTTGACTGCTCAGTTTGGCAAAGCTGCCTGCTTGCTGATTAAATAGCATGCCATTTTCAGCTTGCTTAGATGAGAAACTATCATGGAATTCTTTCACGTTGTTTCATGAGTAGGACTGCTTAGAAGCCATTCAAAGGAGGAATGAAAGCTACTTACCTGTAACTACATTTTTTTTCAAAATGGGGTCTACATGATCACACTCCCTATTACTCTTCCTTCAAATTCTTAATTTCATTCTTGTACTTGGGTAGGCAGCATGATTTAAGTGTATATGTCACATCCCCTATATGTTCTTGCATTCAAATCACCCAGAGATGAGGAGGAGAAGGGCAGAACTCCAAGGCATAGCAGCACATGATGATATGGGAAGAAGCCAATGTCAGAGAATCAACTGGCACGGATCCCACGAACGCTGTTGTGAAGAGTGATTAATCTTAATGTTATTCTGCAAAAGTGGGGCTGCTTAAGTTCTAAAGTATGTTTTATGTAAACCTTTTCTATTTTGTAGACTCTGCTTTGATATGACAAATGTTGCTCTGAGGAAGTTCTGGACAGTTAAGGGTTTCTAAGGTTCTGTGAAACTGTGTGGAATCACGTGTGTTTGTTCAAAAAGTTTATTATGTTCTGAACAAGTTTATATTGGAGATTGATAGGTAGTTGCTTGATTTTTAGAAGTAATACTTCATAGCATTGCAAAGTTGCACTTCAATAAAAAGGCTGTATAAAGAATATATTAAAATACACAATGCATTTACAATGAAGATGATAACCTTATTGTTACTGGAGCTAAGGATTAATTCTCACATCAGGGAAATATTGATATACAGCTGCCTGTTCATTTTGCTCAGCTATCTTTATACCTTACATCAATCTCTCTGATGAAAACCACAAAAAGAATTTGGGGGCAGGGGTGAGGAGGATGAGGAATACAGGTTAAGAACACATAAAGCCTGAATTTACAATGCAGTGAGCTAAAAGCCATGGGACCCACGTCATTCCCATATCCTAATTTAGACAATGTCACCTACAGCATATCAGAATGGTGTGTTACCCCATAAAGGTGTACAGTGAAAATGGAAAATCTGAGTAATAGCATAAGTCCATAAAATTAAAAGTGCCTTTAAGGCACACCGTGGCGCTACTCCAGTCTTACAACCACTGCGTGCTTGTCCACTGTCTTGAAACATATTTAACTTGCACTTATTTCATGATTCAGAAGGGCTCCAATCTATCCCAGGGGATAAGTATCCTGGGGGTATGTTGTGGACATGCTCCTTTTTATCAACTCACTTTACGCTGCTAACTAGCAAGAGGGAGAATGTATGGTATTAATTAATGCCATCAGCTTTATACTCCAGGGGATTATACTTATACTAACCTGATACTTCTGGGAATAGATGTGTCTTGGTATAAAGCCACATTGCGTCAGGTGTGCCTTGCAAAGTGGTCACGTTCAAAGAAAATCTATCCCAGTAATACAACATGTTATAATGCTCATGGCCACCCAAAATACAACGCGCTGTGTTCTCAAAGAGTGTGGCGAATACACATCTTGCTGGTTTTAAACTCTTTGCTTTTAGTTTAACATACCGTTGTAAAAATCAAGAAATTAATCAAAATCTTAAGTGCTAAATCTCTTACTCGAATTATTCACGACATGATAATACAATTTTTGGAGTAACTAGTTAAGCTCTAACTTGTAAAACTCTCAATGCTAGATCCTTAGCACATGCAAACTACTACAGCTCCTCTGATTTCACTGGAGACAAGCTAATGTGCCTTAGCTATCAACGTAGCACTATTCAAGTGAGTAAATTTTTCCGTGTTTAAAATCTATAGCATCTCTTAAAAAAAAAAATAGCATTCTGGTTAAATGATTCAAACTACACCAAATCTCACTGTACAAATGAGAAAGTTCCCTGTTTATTTCTATGTATTGTTTCAATAACATTGCCCCAATTAGGGAGAAAGAAAAAAAAAATTAAAATAAAAATATAACCGTCATGGTGAATGTAGTATGCATACAGAATATGCATATTTTTAAGTACTGCTTTTGTAAACATTGCTCGTTGGGAATTAATTTTATGCTGCTTAATGCTAGTCCACACTGTTTCAATTCTAACAACAAATTGAATGAGATTTTTATGAAAAAAAAGGAAGGTTTACCCAGTTCACATCTTGGAGGTTACAGTATGTTTAAACAGATATATTTTCTTTTAGTCTAACCTTGTCTGGAAGATATAGGAAAACTAATTTGCCTTATTTACATATGGCACAATCTATCCAGTATTCAAGGGTTTGTCAGAAACAGGAACATTGTGCATTTCCATGGTAACAGATGGCATGCTGACAGTATCTGGCTCGTTGCAGCTTCGTCTAGGCAGGCCAGCAATTAATCAGCCATCTACATGCACAAAATTCTTTGTGAGTGAATGGCACTGCTCCTCTGTAGTGCTGCCTGTGCTTTTACAATTTTTGTATTCCTGCAGGGCGAAGTACTTTTTTGTCTCTTATGCTCATTTTCTGTAGCTTCCAAAAAAAACCCGGTAAAGAATACGAAAATGGAAACAAGTCTGCACGTAATTTAGAAAAGACATTATTTCTTCAGCGTATGAGATGTGTGGGCATCTTGTTTTTATTCCATTGCTTTCCTTGTTTCCTCTGCCTCCTTACTTTTCATAGGCTTTCTATGCCATGTGTTTCCTTCAACTTATTTGACATAGGTGAGGTTTTTGCAACCAGATAACCCTCTAAAGGTGTGCAGAAAGGGAGTTGTTATCTGGATGGCTGGTCCAGGGCTTTTATGCCAACAGGAGTGCTGTGGTTAAAGCAAGTCTTGAGCAACATGTTAAAAGCCCCTCATTGCCTGTTTAAATGGCATTTTATATCTCACTGCGTTTCCCTGCTGGCAGCTGCGTTGCACCATCAGGGTTGGGGAATTGACCGTGTTCTTAAATTAAGTGACCAATCTTCTTCGTAATTAATGCAAGACATAATTTATCAGAGATCTTTCTCTGCCCCTGTTTGAATGTGCTGAGGGAGAAAATAAGCCCCTTAGGATGTTTTCTCATTCCTTGTGTATCTGCCTAAGGCAGAGCTGGGTTAGAGCTTTGTTACTGGTATTCATAGATGTAGTTACTGTTGACAGCACTTCATATCCAGCTGCATAACGAGATCCTTCTCCCTTCATCCTCACCTTCTGGAGAGATCATTCATGGATTTTCCCTTTCAGGATGATTATTTTCACGACTGCTCCTTTACTAAGTTCTAAGCGGAGTATCAGTGTTTTATTTCAAAGTCATGGGACATGAGACTTCAGGGCGTTGTATTGATGAACCTGGGATCTGCTGGCCTATGCAGTCTCAAGGTCAAAATATTTGCAGTACAACTGGATTTGTAAATTTTGTTTATATTTTTTAAAATATCTCTGATACATGCCAAAGCCCTGTGTCTGAGATGAACCTATATGTTGAGTAGTATTAAACTTTCTTTTTGTGTTAGCCTATAGGCAATCAAAGAAAGTATGAGTTTTGCCTTTGTTAAATGATTCATTTACTCAGAGCAGTTTTAAGAATAATTTTTTTTCTCAAATATTTAGTTCAGAGTATAACTGGATCTCTTATTGCCATTGAGACGAATAACAGACAGCAAGAATTTTGGCCTTAGTTAAGCAAATTCAGCTTATGTGACCTAAGATGACTCAAAAGAAAATCCAAGACTAGACTTCACTGTTTTGCTTCAAATTCATTATTTTTGGACAAGTTAAAGATATCCAGCCTCTGTTCTACAGAAGTCATGGCACATGGTTTTTCAACGGTAAGGTTATGTTTGATAGTCAACTTTCTTAGTCTTCGTTTAATCTTTTGTACCAGTTTGTTATATCAAAGGTGTTTTATGCTTGTTATGGGTTTTGTCACTGCATGTTTCTTTTCTCCATTCTAACTAGTCTCTGTAGACTCACGAAGAATCCACAGAAAAATTATGAGATGTAGTTATCAAGGATTCATCCTAAAGGTTTTTCGCTTGAAACTTGTAACTGTGATTTCTAACTTGGAGATTACATTAGACAAGTGTAACGGTTTTGGCTGGGAGAGAGTTAATTTTCTTCATAGTGGCTAGTATGGGCTATGTTTTGGATTTGTGCTGGAAACAGTGTTGATAACACTTGGATGTTTTCATTATTGCTGAGCAGTACTTACACAGAGTCAAGGCCTTTTCTGCTTCTCACACCACCCCAACAGAGAGTAGGTTGGAACTGCACAAAAAGTTGGGAGAGCACACAGGTGGGACAGCTGACCCCAACTGACCAAAGGGGTATTCCATACCGTATGACATCATGCTCAGCAATAAAACTAGCAGGGAGGTTGGTGGGGGGCCGCTGCTCAGGGACTGGCTGAGCATCGGTTAGTTGGTATCTTTGGGTCCCCACCCCTAAAATTTTGTATTATTATTGTTGTTGTTATTATTATTTCTCTTTTTTAAATTATTAAACAGTTTTTATCTCAACCCACAAGTTTTTTCACTTTTACTCTTCAGATTCTATGCCACCAGGGAGGGGGAAGTGAGTGAGCGGCTGCGTGGTGCTTAGTTGCTGTCTAGAGAACACACTCTCATTATACCCTAAACGGTTACGTTCAGTTAACTGGTGGTGAAAGAAGTCTAAAGCCCAGTGAGAAAGAAATATGTTAAGTACAGCCCAGCAATTGGCTTTCCTATTGGCTTATATTTTGGGTATTTTAGCTATATTTTATATAGTATATTGTAATATATGATATATATGCGTGTATATATTGTAAAGAGTAGTGATAGTTTGGTACTGTTACTCCAAATCCGTCTGAAGAAAACCTAAGTTATATTATGGGCTGCCCTCAGTAAAGCACTGCAAATATCTGTCTCATACTGAAATTCACAGACATGAAAGATGTAATCACTGTCACAGGATTTGGCCCTTTGAGGAATGGAAAGTGAAGATAAACAATTGTTTTTAATCTTTATGCTGTATTTGGTGAAAAAGCCCTGATTGTGCAAGTTAAGTATATGCCTAACTTAAAACATGGAAATAGTAATATTGAATTCAATAGGGCTGCTTTCTCACTCATTAAAGCCAGGCATATGCTGAAGTACATTGATGTGTTGAGGTCATAACACTTTGAAAAACATAAATTGTTCCATTATTATTTAGTACACTTGTGCATGGCCAAGCTGAGCCATGACATTAATGGTGACAGAGTTGCCTGTGCTTTGGTCCCTATCCAGCCTGGTCGGAGACTGATCCTCTACAGCCTGAGATAGTTTGTACCTGACCACATTTTGTCCCAGAGCTGCAGCAAAGCATACTTGGGAACTCTGCAGAAAGGATTCTCGAAGGACTAGAGATGACCTTCTCATCATAGTTTGTCTGATCTGATCTGTCTTCAAGTATGTGTACAGTGCTTAGGATACCAAACAAGTGAGAACTGAAATTACCAAAAGCATATTAATTTATTATTAAAATTAATCTCTTTATTACTGCAGTTGTGTATTAGTCAATGAGCTGTCATTTAACGTGTACGTTGTTAGTATAAGCTTTTGTTTCCTTCAATAACACAAATAGCTGGCTTGGGATGTCGTACAAATACAGTCATGCAGCACTGGACTAGATTAGGCGACATTGTTATGTGTTTCTCAGAACGCTGGTTATTGTATTTTTGTAGAAAACGTACTTTTATATTAGGATGGGTATATACAAATGTATATAGAGAGAATGTATGTATGTATATGCATGTATATACCCTTTAATAACTTTCTGATTCATTTTGCTCTAGCAAACAGTCGAATTGTCCAATCCATTTTTAAAGAATTCTTTTTAACACAGAAGTCTATCAGCAAATGTCTCTTCCGTAGAAGTTTTAGTGCTTTCCTTACTTTGCTACCTCCATTGAAGTAGTTCACCAGAAAGTTGACATTACAGCTATGCTTCTAGCTACACCATGATTACAATTAATATACAACAGTAGTACTGTCAACACTGTAAAAATATAAATCTTTGTAAAGATTTCTTTGTAGAAGTTTAAGAATTGTTATCACTCTGCAATAATTTTCTTAAGATTTTGACAGAGTACATACATGGTTTCATCAGAAATGGATTCAGTGATCACTTTGAAGACAGTTTAAGCAGGAGTAGCATGATCTGTTCTTCGCCAAGTAGTATATATGACCTGTGTGTCATCCTCAGTCATCACGCATTTGAGGGACTTTGTTGCTTATTGTGGTTTCTGGAATTTAAGCTGCTACTTTAGTAAAATAGTGTTATTTGGATTGTAAGCCTTTAGCTTTGCAAAACAACTATTTATAGGGTTTTCTGATTATTTTTTTTTTTTTAGGGTTACTGTAATTTAAATACATATTTTTCATTTGGACAATTTTTTAGCCACCTAATGAGACTGCTCAGAAAACTTTAGGTCCCTTTTAGTCTCATTCATTTTTTCTTCTCTCCTAGTTTTCAGAATTTTACTTCCTTTCCATCTTGCTGGGTTTTTTTTTACATTTTCCCTGCAATGCACTAGAAAGTGTATTAAGTGAAATTTTTATTTTTCTGAAATTGGTCTGATAAGAAAGGCATTTTAGACTATGTTTTTCTTTTTGCTCTTCAGGTGTTTTGGCTTGACTTTTTTTAATAGATCTAGAAATGATGAAGGTTTTAAAACCTTTTTTTACTACTCTGTATAGCTAACCACATTGGAAAGAATAATTAAGAACATGAGTAGTACAGAATTGTAAGGAATTTGTTGGATCATTAGGTTCATTTTCTTGGAGTTACAGGTGACAATATTTTGTGGTTGCCACAAATATCTCTTAATCAAAATAAAGCTGATTTCTTCTGTGAAGACCCTGACTAAGGATGGGATGTCACAAAATCTTACATTTAACAGAGATAGTTTTAAGCCGAGATCCAGGTGCGGTGAGTTTCTTCTGTGTCGAAGAACTTAGCCACAGCATAGGCAGCACCTTACACAAGCTACATGGAAACATGTGTAGCTAACATCTGATAAGTGGATAAGGATTATTTAAATACATTTGATCTCTGTATTATTAATATGAAGAGTATATATTTAAAGAGGAAAATAAGTATTTACTGAAATGCATAGTAATATTATTAAATGTTTTACTTACTAATGCATTAAAATTTAGGCATCGATACTGAAAAATATAATCTCATCAAACATTTGGAGTAATTCAGACTTAAAAAAAAAACAAACAAAAAAAAAAACCAACAAATGGCATTAAGTCATCACAAGATATCTTTAAGGATAAATTTTGATGGCATCTTCAGGGTTCCTTACATTTTTACATTTAAAATTTCCAAACCTCCTGCTCCTCCTACTTTAGACTTCATTTATCCCAGTAGGAAGACAGGATTTCCTCGGCGGTTGGCTTGCCTAGGGGAAGATGTGGGGGTTGATTCTGCTGTATGTGGCCAATTATATTGACTTTTGTGATGGCAAGCCTGGAATCTTGAGTTTTCCTCCTATTTAGGACTCCTTCATAGCAGCATAATACATTGCTGCCATGTCAGTTTGTGGTCTAATATTTTTACAACCCAGCAATGCACATTTGGAGATTGTGATTAGCATCTGTAATTCCTAGGAAAAAAAAAAAAAGCCTTGTTAGAACTGGAAAGCTGAAGTCTAAAATAGTCCACCTGCTGTTCTAAAGAGTATTATTTTAGTGCCCTGGGGACATGCAAAGTTGTGACCTACTGATGTCAGGATTAGATTTTATAGGGCTTTTTGAATGTGTTTTTGATAACTTGGCAAAGCATTTTCTGTTGTTCATTTCTGTTCAATGTTTCTTAAAATCAGCATTCCAAGATCCACAGCCACAGTAGCTTATAAAATGGCTGATGTCCATTTCTGTTTAACCATAAGATATTACGTATTTGATAACAGATTAAGATGATTATCAATTAATCACAAGGGAAAATTATTTTTCCTAGAGTCATTGTTTTAAGTTGAATTTTACTCATAATTCTGCGGTTACTGAATGTAGTGGAATTGATTTTCTTGTTGTATGACTAATTTTTCATACTGACAATAATAACTTAAATATACAAAAATAGCATAAATATACAAAAAATCATTTCCTATAATGGGAGTGTGTATGCTACTCAATGTGCCTGATTCAGAGTAGGGAGGCAAAGATGTTTGGTTTGTGTTCAGTAGTGCTTAGATTCACAACTGCTATTGCAGTAAAATCCCTCCATCGTTCTGAGATGAATCAGTACTCAGGGAAGAGCTTTAAAAATGTATACTTTCCCTCTGTAGAATTTAGGGGTTTGGAGCTGAATTAGGTGGCACCACCTTCTGTGAAGTTAGTAGGGAACCATTTCCCAGTCACAGCCTTAGTGATGGTGGGCTACCTTCATATCACCCTGCTTCAGTGAGAAACTGAACTTCTTTTCTCTATTTACTATTGTTAAAGTCTCTAGCTAACCACATTTTACCTAAAATAATCCTCCTCTCCTCACCTTCAAATGTCTTGTAATAATCTTATTTTCTGCAAAAAAAAGTTTAGATTTTTTTTTTGCTGAAGGGGAGGATACAAAGCGCTCAGGGCAAAAGGGTTCATGATCACGTATAGATGACTGCTGCCATGAAGACTTACCGTTTAAGACAATACCTGTCTGTATGGACTATTATTCATTTGGTTTTGGGTTTTTTCCTCATTAGGTATTAGAGAAGGCTTTTTTCTAATCATAAACATACTTAACTCTTCAAATTGTAGTTTGGAAAGTGTTTAAGAGCTAATTTAGACTTTTTCAGCAAAGATGATAGTGTTTATAGTAGCTAATTTATTTGTTAAATATCACTTTTTGTATGCACCTTTAACTGCAAGCAGCCCTTGAGTTTCTTGCACCTATTGAAACAACTCTGTGAATAATTTCTGCAAGTAATTTTGAGTTTGCTGTGCATACACACTGGCCCCTTACATTGTACTCACTGAACAATTGCTTTTTGCTATTTTGATATTTTCTTTATGCTCTCTGCCTTTTTTTTCATATTCCTAGACATTGGTGTGGGGAATACTCCTTCTGTTAGAGAGTGCGGAGATCTTAAGTGTGAGAATAGCTGCAAGGTTTTGTGGGAAACAACACTGTAGGTCTGTCCTGGTTTTACACAGAACACCTAAGCCTTTTGGTTACCCTCAAAGAGGATACGAAGTTAGATGAACCTTTTATCTGACTCACAACAGAGAACGTGGATCAGACCCAAGACGCGTCTTTTCCTCTCACGGAGCTGACGGGTTTTTTAAGCCCTTCCTTCTTTCCTCTTTTGCGTTAAGGATGTTAGTCCTTTGTCTGCTGCACTCTTTTGTCCTCTGGTTGATCTTACAGTTTGGCACAAGTGAGCTGACCGAATCTTGGCTGTAATAGAAATCCAGCGTACGGGGTTTTGCTTACTGGTGGTGTGAAATGGTAGATTATGTTGATGGTTTGCATGTAAATGAATGATCGTGGCTTAAAAAGGGTTCACCAGTCTCTCCCACTGCCAGCTTGAAGGAAGGAGAAAGTTTCCTGCTGGGGTCTTTAAGCAAAGGTGGGACATTTTTGAGGATGTAGCTCAACCTTTGAGCTTGTAGCTCTGAGAAGGGTTGTTTTCTACTTGAAAACCAGAATGATGCTTAGTATTACTGTTCTTCTTAATTTGATTAAAATTCTCACCTTTGCTTTCAGTCATACTAAGGTGAACATGTCATTTTGCTTGCCTTCTAAAAGGCAGAAAACAGATGCCAGGTATTGAATCCTAGCTAAACCAAATTTGCTTGATACAGTCACAAACCTCAGTGTAGGTATGGTTCAGCTGATCTTTCTCTCTTTCCTCATGCAAAACAGGTAGTAAAATAATATACAGTCCTAAAGAAGAATCTCAGCGATCCCAATTTATCAGAGTGCTTAATTGAGTCTGGGAATTTGGCCTGTTGACTGATGATGATGACACTTCTCAGGGGAGCCCTAATAACACTAAAGTTATTTAATATTTTATTAATAATTACTGACTGTTTTATGCAGATAATGCTGCTATGGATGGTCCATTAATAAAATGTGTACTAAATCTCTAGAACAATTTTCTAAATGTTGAAAAATGACTGATTAATAGCAGACTCCTACTAAATGTTAAGAAAACAAAATGTACAATTTTTTTAGCACTAAAAGAAAATTACAAGTAACTCCAGATGAAATGATAATTAGAACAGCAAGTGGCACTGTGATGGAGCAAATTAAATCCTTTAGATATCTTGTGGTTATTTTGGATGAATCTCTCCTTTCTCTAATCACTTGGATTATATTGTTCAGAGAGTAAACTTGTGATTGGGGGATTAATACACATATAATTTGACTCTGGATGCCAAGAGAATTGTAGCTCTCAATGGTAAATATTGTCAATTACTAATTCTGGTTGTATAATTTACAGTGCAGCTTCCTGATAAATTCTGATTCTAATCCTATCAATATACGGTAGTTTTTTTGTTTATTTGTTCGGCTTGGTATGAAATATCATTGTATGTTGTATCAGAAAGAGAAAAAGGGGAGCAGGAGTTCCCAAATACCTGCTGTTCTGCTCATCACTACTACAGACTGCATTGTGAGCCTTTTAGGGCTCTTGCCTAATCTCTGTGGTGCTATATTCTTTCTCATCCCTCTTCACAACAGTGAAGAAAAATTAAATTTTTCCATCACAGGGATCACAACCACCTGCAAAGGCTTAAGAGCCTGCACCAATGCCATCTAATACATGCTCTCCTATCTATCACTAGATGAGGAGGTAAGAAAACCACTGGTCAGTGAAATACCTATCTTTGTTTTCTTATAGGGCAAGATACTTAAGGATGAGTCTGGCTTTAGATATATGATTAATTCCATTTTAATAAATGTGATTTAAGACAGATATGTGCTGGAGTACCTTGTTGAATATCAGTGTGTAGAGTGATACACAGATTTTGAGACAGAGATATGTGATGGATCTGTTTGTAGTTTTTTTTCTTTATTGCCTTAAACAAAAGGGATACTCAAATAATAAAAAGCTGAAATCTGATTATTACAAGTAAAAGTTTAGGGATATATTAAATACATTCAAATCTGTCACAAGTTTGAAGGAATTTTGGTATCATTTGATGTAGCTCAGTTAATTTTTTTGTAATTATTATTTCATAGAAAAATATTAGGATTTATGATAGGCTAAAAATAGTTGCACAATGGGCAAGGAAATCTTGAATACCTCTCCAAATTCTGGGACAGTGCTAATGGATCAGATAACACTGAGTACTCTTGAATTAAATGGATACTTTATCACCACTGATGAGTCAGTAAGGGAAATATGGGAAACCTGTTGACATAAAAACTGAAACAAAACAAAGACTCGGGGCAGGGGCCTCAGTCTAAAAGATTTTATGTGACTTTCAGCTATTTAACAAGTAACAGCTCAAATCACAAGGCAGGCTGTTTTCAACAAAAGCCCTACTGTATATGTTTATCACAGTTTTCTGTTAGTGATCAATAGCTCAGAGATATTAGGATTATTCCCGATCTGGAGTTTGGAGGTTTTTACATCTACATTATGTTTTATCCTGTGAAAAAGAGTGGATAATTTCACTGAACATCTATGCAGTTCTGTATTTTTTTAAATTAATCAGGATTCAGTCTTTGTGAGATTGGGTTTTGTGTTTGTTTATGCATATCTTCAAGGCTTAGATAAAAGGGCACTTATTCAGTCTACCATCAACACACTGCTGTGGTTTAAGGAGAAGGAAAGAGAACTCCCAGTGTATACAAGGAATATATGAAAATCTGAATCACATAGATGTTCTTTTATTTACAACCATCCATTTATTTTCTATTTAAAGACAAATTAAATAGGAAATGAAAGTAAACATAATACAGCTCTGGTTGAGACAGAAAATGGTAATTAAATCATTGAACATCTGCATGACAGGGTATTTTTTAAAAATAAACTATTTCTTAATTGTTACATATTTTGATTTTTAAAGAAGTGTGAGGAATCTAGGACCTCAGCAACCACTGAATCTGTATAAGTGCTGGATGCCAAACTGCCTTTTGTGTCTTTCTGAAAATTATCCATGTGTCCAGTATTTTTGTTGATATCTCAGTTCAAGGAGCCCAAACTCACAAATATGAAGTTGCAAGATGTAGAAGTTGTTGATATTCACCATTGTAACAAAGAACTTCCAGCGTGTACTGACCTTGAGAAAATATTTTCCTGCGTAACTAACTGCTGTGTGGCGTCTGCAGTTTTTTGTTTCTGCACAAAATGTGTTACAATGAATGCTGTTTGCGACTGTGTGTGATTAATGACTTCTGTCTCCAGTACAGTAGCATAACCAAGCAATACACTGTGAGAGTCCCATAATTCCCTGAAGATGTATCATCACAATGAGACACTTTTTTCAGTTATGTGGCTTTTTGTGTTCTGTTTTGGTGTGAACAGACAAATATTTATTCCTTTTTATACCGATTTCCTCCATACCACTTGTTGTTCTAATTCATATTAAAAACATATGGGTACCTAAGTAGCCATGGTAAAACTGAAGTTGAATACTAAAACAGTAAGAGTAATACATACTGATAACATAATGTACAATAAAAGCATCCTAAATTCTCTGGGAGTGAATTGTTATTTATGGAAACTAAAATACACCAAATTCACTTTTTGTATTATTATTTTGAAATTTAGGATTTGTGTGTGTGTAGGGGAGGATAGTTTTGTAAAAGGCAACTATTATTAAGGTGCTGAAATTAATTGGCTGCTTTAATTGAGGTAGATTACTAGCTAATGCTTTCTTGAATACAGTAATTCTCCTATTAAATTATCTTTGAATAATTACCTGAAATTTCTCAGCTGCAGGGACTGATGGCTATTTAATTGCACAGTGATGTTGCTATATAATTACTTAACAAGGTGTCCTTTAATAGTTTAATTCCCCTTTTCCAAGAAAAAAAACCCCTACAAGTATGACTTTTATTTTTTAAGTGCTGCGATTTTATTTATTTTTTTACAGATAACTTTGTATCTGAAACAGTAAAAGAAAGCTATTTGTTGACTTGCTTTTAAAAGTAAGTCTTTTGATCAAGCATAGATTTAGACTCAGAAGAGTTTTGGAAACAAAAAAAATGATTAGGCATTCCTTTAGTTTCGTTATATTTATTTTGTTGTTCTGTTATTTGGTTTGCAGTATGTTCTGAATGAGACATTAGAAGCTCAGGTCTGCTATGCAAATACTTAATTATGTGGTTTCTGAGTTTTGAGGATAGGGAGTTGTCCAGATAATGATATCTCATGTGCTGAAGAAAGGCAGACTGACCAGGATTTTTAAACCTGTGTTTATTCCTCCTGGCCACAGAGGGTGAGGAGATTGTTTTCTTGCTGCTGGTTCCTAGCAACTGGAAAGAGTGAGCAGTGAAACAGCTATTTGATCAAAGATGTTGAAACAAAAGATTGGACTGTTCAGAGGTCACAAGAAAAATGGCCTGGGATCATGCTACGTGACATAAATTTCCTTGGTAGTTCAAGGATAGATTGGTTTTTGCTGACAAGAAATACCCTACATTGAACAACACAAAACTTGACAGCTATAAAGGAGCTTGTTGTTAAGTCAAAACTTGAGGCTGGAACTGTGAAGCTGGATAGAGTGTTCTGGAAAACTGAAGAGAGGTATGGTGGGGTCACCTTACCTCTTTAGTTTAGTTACATAAACATTTTAATCTATATGTATATAAATCTGCAGGACCTGCACATTACCCCAAAAAATTAAGCTTTGAACTTTGAACAAAACTAGTGGTCCATCTAAAATGTGAAGGCTTTTAAATTTGCTTTTTAAAACAGAATTATATGCAGAGAATGATCGATCCAGTATTACAGAAATATTCTCTGTCCACAGGGATTTTTTTTTTAGACAGATCTCTAGAGGATAAAGCTAGCAGAAGAATGACTGTACTGGATCAGAGCAAAGATACGCATAGCCCAAGCTGTCAGGAATGAAAGCATCAGTACTACATGCTATTTCATGGACATACAATCCTTGATTTATACCATCTAGTGTTATCTACACTTTATCAGAGTTGAATAACAAAGGGTTTTTTTAACATCCATTGATCTTGCAAGCCTGATATGAGATATTCATTGCCTGTTTTTCAGAGATGATCAACTTTACAAGATGGCCAACAGCTGTCAAATCAGGCACTAAAGATTAGATTTTGAATTAGAATAAACCGATGTAGAGCTGTTGACTGGATGGGATTTTTGCATAAATAAGGCTGAAAATTGTATGAAACTCTTGAAATATTTTCCCTAATGCTTCAGTCAGGGAGAGACAAACCCAAGAACAGAAAAGAAATGTTTTAGCCCTCATTTCTTGTCTGAGCACAAATCCATCCCTTTTTTCCTCTAATTTCTTAGTAGTTTATGTCAGCAAGACATTTTTTTTTCCTTGGGCGTGAGGAGGCTTGGGCCTTTACCTCATATGATCTTAAAAAAAAAATATAATCTTTGTAGAGTGCCCCTACTAACTTCTATCAGAGAAGAGTGGCCCAGGCCATATCTGGGGCGGAAAGACTTCATGGAGGAATTGAATATGAGCAGAGCTCTGGGCCACTGCTTTCTTACAAATGTCGCTGGTCCTCTTTCACCCAGAGAGCTCAGATTCCTCCTGCGATAGAGCTGCGCTGTACTGCTGTGCTCATATTTTCATTAGATGTTTGTAATAATATGGGAACATAAATATTATTTGTTTGTACTTTGCTGTATTCAGTAAATGATGACTGGAGCTCAGCTGTGCTAGATACTGTACAGTGGTTTTTTTGTCCTGTCTAGACATAGGGATATAAATAAAAGGCCCTGAGGCAAAATAGTTCCATCCTAAAGCTCCTTCAGCCTGCTGGAGGTAGGTGATGTGAAGGATAGGTGGTGTGATGTATTAACAGAAAGATTAAAGGATGTACATGTCGCCTCTCCAGAACGTTTCCAAGTCTCCCATAAGTATGTAAGCCTCTTCTCTGCTTCTCTTGCTTTGTTATTCTTTTATTTTTCTCCTGTTTCTTTCTTCTTCGCTTTGACCTCTGCTTGTTCTTCAACTTTTTTTCCCCCCATAAAAACCCTTTTCATTCCCAACTCTTTCTACTTTACTCCTCCCCTCACTCATTCTCTTCAGCATTGCAGCAATGGTAGTCAAAAGAAGAAAGGCACAGAATTATCTGTTACTAAATGGGTGGTACTGATGGAAAATTAGGGAGGAGGAAAAGAAGAATTAATTATCCATAATGTAAGGGTTAAGAAATAAGATTTTCCCAACTAGCACTAGTATCTGAAGAAATCCTAAATTTGTGAGAAAGGTGAACATTCCTTCTTCCTTCATCAGAAGGCTCTTTAGCTGTAGTGTTAGAAAAGGAAAGTGGGTCAAACTTTGTTTTTATCCCTGCTTTCTGTAAGTAACCTGCAAAGAATTTTTTTTTTCCTCAAGGTTGCTGAGCATCTGCTGCTCCAGTTTCTCTGCTTCTTAGGAAGGATGAGGTGTGATTGTAATCTGTTGCTTTGAGATCCTTCTATGAAAGAAGTGAAACAAGTCCAAGTTGTTATTGCTAAGAGGCAGCATATATAACCAGTCACTGACTAGAAGACCATCCATTAATTTTTGGTTTGTTTATTTTTAGAAAGTTATGCAGCTGATATGGAGAATATGCCAAGTCAACTGGATGAGTCAACACAGGCAACACAAAGTGAGTGATTTTAGTTTTTTTTAAAGAAAAATATTCATGCTCCAGGCCAATTTATTGCAATATTACCTGCAATTACAAACCCAGAAAAGTGCTACTGATATTTTCTTTATTGGAAAAGTAACTCCATATCCACCTAGTGGAGGAGCAGATGGTTAAGCTACTCTCTGTGTGTGATTATTTATTCTGGGGGAAAAAAAAAAGGTCTCTACGTGTCATTTTTTCAGCACTATCCTTGAGCAAAAGTTGATAACATATATTAACACTGGGGAATATCTGTCCACAGACTTTTGTTATGAAAACTTCAGAGCAGTGATGACCAAAAGCATTTCCTCTTGTAAATGCGTTTTGCAAATATGTCTGCATTGGCTTGAAGTCTCACTGACCACTCATCAGCACAAATAAGGTTTTTGAAAATCAATTATTTTCTACTCTGGAGTGGAAACAGATCAAATGTTGTCTCAATACATATAAGCAGAGACTATTTTTGTGGGCATTTTGGCTTTATATTTAAAAATTAGGCAGAATGCTGATAATGTCCAAACCACTTACTATAAAATAAAAAAGGCAAACCCAATTGCAGATTCATTTTACTTGAAGGAGCATGCAAGATGATATGCAGATGCGTAGACTGTCTGTAACCCTACTTGTAACCTCTGCTTGGGACTGGAGAGTGATTTTCTGAGATTTGAGAGGGGAGTTAACAGACGACATAAAGTTGGTGGCAGTGGCATTGCATTCAACCCCTTTGCATTATTTCATATACAAAATTAACCAGAGGAAAAGATTGTGGTCTTCCTTCTGATGTTTTGCTGCTACAGATGTGAGAATTGTTCAAGTACCCACTGAAATAAACAGCAATGTCTGAGTTGCACTTGGTGGATTTTGTGTTAGGACCATGGATAAGGGGTCATCACAAGGTTGCTCTGAACTGTGGGGTACCAGGGAGGGAAGGAACCAAACTGCTCTCAGCCATTGCCAGAAATGGGAACTGCAAACAGGGATCATAAAACCAGCTCTTTTCACAAAGGCCTGTGATGAGCACCATTTAGTGAACCAGTAAATCCAGGCCTCGGTTTCCTCAGCCTTCTGTCGGGTATGAACGAAGTCCTATGAGCGGTTAAATGATGATAAAATGCTCCTATTTGCTCTTTCCAAAACTCTTTCATTTTTTAAGACTAAGACTCATTGAACACGGGTCAGCGCCCACCACCACAAGCTCTGTTGGTTTAAATTTCTTTTTAATGCCAAACTTTCAATGAAATGCTTGGGGAGGAAAAAATGGCTTTCCAATGGGGAAGTGTGTGATTTCAGTTTAGAATTGCATTCTCAACTAATAGATTGAAGAAAAAAATAGTACTTGTGTATTTTGTGGTGTGTTTTTTACAATTTCCTTAGTTTCCCATACCTCAGTCAATTGGTGTTGTGGTTTGGAATAGAGCAGGGCAAATAAATTTTTTCACTTAGTGGTTGTAACAGAACTTGTATATCAGCTTGGATATTCAATGCTTTTTCAGAATTCAATATGGCCGTACTGTTTTAAAAAAAAAGAACATTTTCTTAAGGTGGAAAATCTAAATATGTTGAAAAAATATGAATTTAAAAAATTTACTAGATTTTTTTTCTGTAGTAGATAACTTTTTCTGCTGAATGAATTGAAGTATGAATTAGCTTCGCCAGGGGAGGTTCAGGTTGGACATTAGGAAGAATTTCTTTTCAGAAAGGGTTATTAGACATTGGAGTGGGCTGCCCAGGGAGGTGGTGGAGTCACCATCTCTGGATGTGTTTAAGAAAAGACTGGACATGGCACTTAGTGCCGTGGTCTAGTTGACATGGTGGTGTCAGGGCAACAGTTGGACTCGATGATCCCAGAGGTCTCTTCCAACCTGGTTGATTCTGTGATTCCATGAAGGTGACAGTGAGTGTTGAAAGTTTTGTTTCTCTTCATAATTTTGTGATATGCTTTCAGAGGGTGGGGTGAAGTGAGTCCTATGGGAGGGATGGGGGGCAACACTTTCCCTTGTGAGCTACAGACCCTGCTCAAGGAGTAGGAGGTACCAAAGTTTGCAGGAGGGGACAGCAAAGGTGACTGTTGCAGAACTGAAAGCGTGCAGCTTGCACAGAGGTTGTGAAGTGGCAGGGAGGAGCACACAGCATTCAGCAACGTCTTCAAGGCGACAGGAGGAAGGATTTCCTGGGGACTGGGTAAACTTACTTGTAAACTGAAGTCCCTGAGTCTGCTGGAACCAGGCATGGAGACAAGGACCCACTTGTAAAGACACAATGGGCAGGGTTAGATCTCTATGTCACTCATCTTTATTTCAGTTTTGTCTGGCATTACTGATATTAAAAGAAATATAATAATAAGGAAAAAACCCCACTGAGATTAGTCAAGAATTGCCCAGATAATGCTGCTATAATAAAAAACACATAGCTTTGTATCAGTGGAAAGTCGTGCAAAGTTTATATATGTGAAGCATGCATTCCCATACTTCATATATTTCATTTTCTTTAACCTTATCACTTAATTTCATTATTATTTAATATTTTTTTCTGAAGAAGCTATCTCTAATATTTGTCTTCATTTGCCTGATTCATATTTTAATCTAGAATAGAAATAAAGTTCTCAGATCTAAACTTTGCAGCAAATATCTCAACCTTTTCCTCTCTCGGTGCATTGGAGTTCACATGTGAATCGTGCAACAGGTCACATCTGGGTGTTTGTCTGACAAGGGTATAACCTGTCATGTAACAGATGTGCACTATGCCACATACTGGGTTTGCTGGGTCTCCTTGCCATGCACAGCTGTGATGTGTGGGTACATCCAGGGAGCTGCACTCTCAGGTGGCTTCTTGGAGAAAACGTGTCTGCTGGGAAGCTGATATCCTTCTGCTGCTGTGCAGAGCCACAGCTTTTCGCCTGCTGAGGTATCCCATATACCGGACTGATGGTCAGAAGGATCAACTCTAGCTCCTGGGATGCTGAAGCAGGAGAGGATCCTTAACTCACTCCATCACAAAACATAGACCCCATCTGTAATATGAAGTGTTAAATGGGGACAAATCAATGAGTTCAGAGTCCATGAGACTTAGCGGCTGTGATAGGGCTTCTGTCAAAAAGATATGTTCATTGCTGTTGCTTGTCTAGATTAGCAGGAAAATATGAAAAAATGTTGAGACGTGAGGTCACCAGGTGAAGGAGAAGTTTTTCAGTACAAGTTGGCAAAAAAATTGTTTTATCATAAAACATTAAAATATCATTATTCATAAAACTTAAAATGCTTTATCCTGAAGCAAAGTAACTGTATCCTCTTCAGCCTTATTTCTTGTCACGTTGTAGAAAAAAAATGGATCTTGATTAGCTGAGTTGTGTATTGGATTCCTGTTAAACATGAATGATCAAGACCTGTGAGATAGTGTCTGTCCTTCAATGTGCCAAGTATAACATTACAGAAATTATATTTTCACAATGGATGCATTAGTCAAGCATCTTTAGGTGTTTTTTTACACCGAGTTTTTATTGATACTTTGTTTATAAGGGTGCAGTTCTGGACAGTTTACACTTCTGGGTAGCTAGAACTGAGGCAGGCTCTCTTTTGGTGTGGAAAGTTCCAGTTATCTTTGTTTTAATGCATTCCTTTTGAAACCTTGAAGATCCTAATGTTTGGCCTGGACATAATTTAGTTTCATGTTATTGTGCGCATTTAAAATAGTGATGCTCAACAAAGAGAGGACAGGCAATGTTTTGTGCAACCCTTGCCCTTGGTTGGAGGCTGCAGGAGGGGACACAACAAGCAGCTTTTCCCCTTAACCCTTTGAAAAGTTGATGGCATAATCAGAGAAAATTTCTGTGGAGTTTCATACAGCACCTTTTTATTGCACTTCTAACGTATAAGTGAAATTGTGGCAAGGAGAAAGAGCCACAGTGTTACATAATGGAAGAAGTACATGGTACTTATGACATAAAATGTCAGAATAGGTTTGCTTTGATTATAATAAAATCAGTTTTGCTAGATTTGTATAAAAACTTTTCTCCAATATTGTATATCTGGAATAATGTAAAAGTTGGGTTGTCATGAATATGACTTATAGGCATGTCATTCACGTGTGAGAGATGTAATCGGATCTATAGGTCCTGAGGATATATAAGCTCAAAGCAATTGTTAGATATGACATTTTTTACTTTGGGAAAGACTTTTAGCACATTGGGCAATTAAGTATGTGTGTGCACCAAGTATGTGCTCAACTGCTTGTATAATTTGCATGAATAGCTAGTTGCACACATAAGTACATAATTAATTAGCTGCCTGTGCTATTAACTGCTGTGGTCTGCTTTTTTAGGAGTGTTTGTGAGAAATTTTTAGTGCTTGTCGGATACATGAGTAGAGAAAGAATAAACTATATATGGCGCTTGGTATGTGAAAGCATGATCCATACAAAGTTGTTGTCTTCATAAGCCAGTAGCTGCTATTTTAAAAATACTACTTAATTGCAAAATGTCTAAGAATCATTTTCTATCAACCTATCTTCACGCTGACCTGGTAAATCCAGACAGTGCTGTCATACGCAACTTTAGCTGCGGTGTTTAAACCTCAGTAACAGTTTTTACATACAACTCTACATCATGCATTCCAACTTGTTCACATATTTCTTAGTTTTTAAATGTGAAACATTTGTGAAGGAGACTGGAGCCCGAGAGCTGAAGTCGATGCAAGTTCCTTCCTTGTCCTCATTGGGCTTTGGATCAGGCTCATCAAACTCAGAGAGGGGCAGGTCGCTTGCACAACAGTTATAGAGGCTCTTCCCTATGAATGAATAAACCATTTATAATTGTATTTTGTAAAGTGCACAGTCGCCATAAGTGGTATGAGATTTTTTTTTCTCTGAATTGGGTTCTTTGTACTGAAATGTGTAGTTAGCACAAATATTCACCCTGCTCTGCTGTATAAGCTGAAATGGCCCAGAGAAAGCTATGAACGTGCAAGTCACACTGACATTTCATTCCTCAGTCCTTTGCCCTGATATTGTAACTTCGCTATTTCTCAGCAAGAGCATAAGTGGGGAACGTATCCAGCTAATACAAGAAAAAATTAACTCTCTCTGAGTGATAAAATTCAGGGCTGAAAATGGGGATGTTGTTTTAATTGAAGTCCCTGTTCCTTTTTTATATTTGTGAGTTTTAGGAGCAGGAACCTCATGCAGCTACGAAGCAAGAAAGATGTGTGAGGACTGCTTATTTGTTGAAAACCAACAGTGAGTGCTACAGTACTTAGAAGGGAACTATAATTGCTCTAAGCTTTTCCTCTTCTGGGAAGTATAGTACTCTGATCTTCATAATCCTGGGTATTGAGAAACTGAATAGCAGTTGTCTTGTTTAAAGTAAAGTGAAAAACATCAATTGCATCTCTCCTCCCTGACTCTTACCCTGGCACTATTGCCTTGAAAAGCAATTTTCTTCCAGAACCACTGGCATATTAGTGTCCTTAAAAATTAAGTTGTTGTTTCATTAGTTCTTCAGATTCTGAAAGCAAATCACCATCAATACTCTTTATTTGAATATCTTATATGAACATAAAAAATGAAAGGATGCACTAACAGTGTGGTTTGTGTATTTTAAATAAAGATGCATTTTTCATGTGTGACATTTGTGGTGGAATGCTTCCTTGATCAGAATTAAGCTTCAGAATTAAGGTAGCTGTAATAATCAATGTCCCCATGAAAACATGCATGCTCCTCGTACGCAATACTTGTATTTTTCTAGCCAGCATCTCCCTACATATTTTATTGCAATGTCTTTCCATTGGTATTTTCCTTCAAATATTAGAAATAACTAACAGACAAAATACTTGTACACATGCTTTAGAGTAACAGAAACAAACAGACAAAGCCCCCCAAGTAACTGTCAGCCCATGTCAGCAATTCAGTTATTAGGATCACATAAACCCATGTCTTATATATTCCACCCAGAATTGTTTTAAGGTCCTTGTATGCATAGAATTGTGAAATATATTATTTGAATATAAAAGTAGATTATGTATTTCCCCTGTGGCTGGCCAAATGTCTTTCCAACAAAGGGTAAAATCAGAAGGCTATTTTTTTGTGTAAAAGAGTGATCTTTTTAGTCATGCTTGATTGCTTTTTCAGGACTGTCTCCATTTATAATGAGATATTCTTGGACTCATTTGAACCAGAAAGTTTAGTAAAATTGTTACATTTTTACATTAAATACCTTGAATTATTTAAACTGTCTCAAACTCAGTATTTTTTAAATATATGTGATACATATTGGGTTTTTTGCTTCACAGACTGAACATGGCATAAAATGGAAATATATTTAGCACACTTACAAGAAATATTTGTTTTAATCTTTCATACTTGTCAGCACTTCACACTAATTTAGTCTTATCTGCTGCTAAGGAGTTACACAGTAAAGGGTGCACTTGTTATTCAAATCCCTGTTAAAATGCCATATCATAGTTTGGCAAGAAAGCTGTTCCTGTATTGGACTATGATACAGGAAAGTTTTAATTATCTGTACTTCTCAGAGAACTTGGCCTAGGACGTCTGTGCTAGAGTGCCAAGAACAATCATGTGAATTTACTTTTATCAGCAGTTTAAAATGTCATTATAAAAAGTGTTCTGTGATACTGTTTTTAAAAGATATGATGTGCAATGAAATGTGCACAGCTTAAGGAAAAAATGTATTTTTGTTATAATCACAGTGCCCAGATAAAATGGCAAGTAAGCAACACTTTAGAAATATTTATTTGCAGTTGAAGATATATTTCACATTACTTAAGTTTGTGGTTTACGATTGGAAAATACACAATCATACTTCCATTCTTAGCTTGAGTCTAGTCCTTACATTAGTCTGTATTTAATGTTTTCAATGTATTTTGTAAAATATTTCGTTGTAATATTAATAGTGCTTACTTAAGCATTTCTGTACTTTACAGGCAAAAAAGATCTCTATCAGTTGTAGATCAAGTAGCAAAACCCTACAGCAATTCTTTTTCAAAGGAACAAATTGTTTGACATTCAATATTTTATTTTACAGTATATTCTTCAGGCAGTATGAGAGGCAGCTCTTTTACTTCTGAACCCACAGCAGAAGCCTGTGTCTCATCTTTCCTGTAATTGTCCATTCTTTTTACAAGATTTATTTTTGCCTGTGGTGCTGAGCTGAAAAAGTCACCCAGCTAAAATGTAGTTACTTCGTTTCCAAGTAAAAACAATAGTGTTTTCATGTCCATACTTATTATTATTCTGAGAATGTACTAATTTGTTACATCCAAGATGACGGTTAGTTTGGTCCATGAAAGGGGCACGGTGCCAACTACTGCAGTTAAGTAAAAGGACTTCTTTCATGGGAAGTAGTGGGACAGAAAGTAGCCTGCAGTGCATGTGGGTACAGGGAGGCAGATTGCCAACAGAGTCATCCTGGTATCAGGCTTTGCTGTGTTGGGTTCTGAATGAAGCTAAAACTATGATTTCACTAAATGTCAGCATGGGCAGCCAAATTTTCAAACTACTAGTGCTCTAAGGAGCAACTGATAAATGTTTTATCCCTGCGGGCTGTAGTTGATGTTGCACAAGGATTTTGCATGTGCTCAATGCATTATCATTCTTGGCATTAAGCTTAGATAATTGTCTACTTATATTGAGCCTGTAATAGCAAAATACAAGTGAAGAGGCATGTTTTACAAAGTAAAACTATGAAATAGGTTTAGCTATAGTACTATGGATTTTTTTTTTTGTTCTATCCTACTAAATTTGAATGAGAATGAAGTATGATTCTATACCTTAATGCTGCTCAGACCAGGGTGGTCTCATAATTTTGTTTTACATGCACGACATTGCTTAAGGTCATTAGTTGTAAATCTTAGTATAAAAAGACTGAAAATATATTCAGTACTTTGTAGTTACCGAATACATATTTAAAAGCCTCTATGAAAAGTCGAGACCTACATGGCAGATTTTCAGTTACTGAATGGTCAATTTAATGATGTAGATTAGCTGTGTCTAAACAGTAAATGGAGATAGGCTGTTGCAAGGCTTTGATGAATCTCTCTGATGCATATCCCAGTTGATCAATTTTCTAATTTTGGAGATTAGTATTCAGCTTTTCAATACTAATATGCTCTCTGGTTACATTCTGGTCGAAATCTAACTTAGATCAGGTATAACTTTATTTACATTTTTTTGTTGTTTTGCTGTAGCTAGTGTAACAAACACAAATCGAATTTGAATTTGGCCTTTCTCTTTTCTGTTACTAGCGATCTCATTTTTTCACTCATTTTTTCTTAGTGTTATCTGGCTTCTAATTAATTATTTAAATCACTATTGTATGTTTAAAAAGAGCTTTCCATATTGCTTTAAATGTTTTAAAGCAAAGTGGATTGTGTTGACAGATTTTGTTCAGCATAGTCAAATTCAACCATTAAGAGTTTAGCAGCGAAAACTTTAATAGACAAAAATTACTTCTTTATCACAGATAATTACTATCCAGAGCTATTGCAGTAATATACACAGCTATTGCAGTATGACCAGCTTTATTAGGTAAATAAATTCTGTTTATGCAGTATCTATTGAGAATATGTAGGGAGCTTTGTGTGTAAGTATTAAGAAATATTTAGATAATTTGTTTAGGAAAAATCTATTTTGTTTTTATTGTTCATGTCCCTGGAGCTGAAGTAGCTTCTGCAAATGTGTGAAAATGTTTGGGTTTTTTTAACATTTTTAACATGAAGGCTACTAGTGCCTGTCCATTTGATGAAATACCCTTTCAGACACATGCAAATCCAAATAGGTTATTGAGTATACTATTTTTTCTTTACAAATGTAGGATCTTTAACATACAGAATAATTAAATATTTGTAATAAAGCAGTTAACTCAAACCGTTTATTGCTGTGATTTGCAAAACTGCATTGAGCTGCTTTCCTTTGATTTCATTGATGGTGGAACAAACATTTCTTTAATAAGGATACAGCGCATTCTAATTTTGTTGCAAAAGCTTAGATAAGGATCAGGCCCCCTCTGAATCACTGCTTTGACCTATGACATTGAAACTGCTGAAGCGCTTTGGCAAAAGAAGAGTTACTCATTCATTATTATGCACAGGACTTTCCAGTTCTAAAGAGGCTCTGTGCTTTCTCTCACATAGACTTTGTTTGTTGGAAATGAGAACTGTATTTTGGCAGTAAAGACAAGAACTGAAGCAACTCTGCAGGCAGACTCATTATGACATAATCCTTCATTAATCCTTATTCTCTATTAATAGATCATGACAGAAGTTTTGCTTGGGTTGACCATCGTCACCAGCAAGCTATAAGAAAGCATTAACAGACAAAAGTCCAAACTCAGCTTTTAGGGCTATCATTTTATTTACAGTTTTAAGAAAGTATGTACTATTACCTTGGAGAAGTTAGTATATTAAGTGATCTGTTTTCTGCAAGTGCATCTAGCTATGCATCTTAGAAATGAAGTTTATCTGTTGGAAAATAGATTACTTCTCTGGCAGATAAATACACTGTAAAAATTAGATGTTGATTGCAGACTTGCTGCAGGAAAAATGTAAGGATGCAAGACTCCATCAGTAGTGGGGGTGGCAGTGAAAAAGGGAAAGAACTGAAGGAAGAGACCGTAAGTGGCACGTGAAAAGAATGTGGCAAAATACAACCAAGAGAAGTAAAATCTGATGGCTTTTTGTTTCAAAGAAAGATCAGGAGAAAAACGTGGAACATAACTGTGGAGTGTTTTGGAATGTATTTTTGTAACAGTTACAGAAAATATTGTTATATTATTTATTATAAGAAAAAAATTAAGTCAACTATAATGAGGTTCATATTTGCCTGATGTAGCGATGTATGGTCCTTGGCCATTCTCAAGATATCATAGGCAGTGGTGAGGAAAAATAAGTAAATTAAATATTTTTGGTGTATTGTTGACCATTGACTAAGTTGTGCCTGGTTCTTGTTAGAGCTGGATTTACTTGCATTAGATCTTGACTGCACCATAGTGTACAGAACTTCAAGATCAATTTGCTTATCTGCTGAGATATTCCTGTAAGGCTGCTGATGACAGAGTAGGCTAATGGGTTTTGTTATACAAATTAGGCTTCGTAACATGTAGTAATATTTTCAAATATAATTTGAGTATAAGACAAAACATAATTTCTGAAACAACTGTCTGTATTCTGCAAACGCTGTACTGCAGCATTTGTTCATTTAAGCTGTGGTCCATTTAAACCGCAATGATCTGTGACATTTTAGTCGTGTAAGGGTGTACACCAGACTACTTCTATTGCCTTCTGTGAAACTGTGCTGATTTACATCCATTGTGAATTAGATCACTAATTTTATTATATCTTCTTATGCTTTTGTATCTCTTTGTTATGATATATTCTCTGTTATATCAGTTTGACTGGGGGAAGATGGTGTAGAAAATCTCAATGTTTTAGATGCGGAGTGCAGAAGATTTGGGTTTTTAACATAAAAAGCGTATTGGATCTTTGAGGCACTTCCAGTATCCAATACCTAGAGACAGAGGTAAGAAAAACAAGCACATCTGAAAATATAATAATTATTAAGACAAAATTTTATTTGCTCTTAGCAGGACAATATTTTATGTTTGAAATTCTCCACATATTATTCTTTTGTGTATTTTCTTAGCATCCTGGTCTTTCTGTTCAAAAGGATATGAAATATGAATAGATTGTTAAATTTTTCCATAGGGAAGCTCCACAATTCAAATAGAGGAGGTAGTGAAATGTGTTTTACACTTTATAATTTTTATTGCCATTGCTTTACACAAACAAAAGCTCTACACTTTCTACATACTGGGATAAACTGTTTTCAAGTTTTCTTTTTCCCTCTGCAAGTAACATTTATTAATTCAACTTTTCTGCTGAGAATTAATTTTGAATCTGATTTAGACATAACATGAACTTTCAGATACAGGGGTAGAGAAGAAATGGGAAAACATAATTCAGCATTTCTAAACTATTTATGTTGTACTCTTGTTTTGCACTACTTTGGGAGAATGCATGAAAACACTGACTTCTGAGTGTAGTTTTACTCCTCTTGCTACTCCACACATAGCACATATAAAATGTTGATAGTTTTGACACTAGCTGTGGTTACATAAAGGTCTTTGAGTGTTCAGGTCCTGACTAAAGCTCACTGCTTCAGCACATCTGTTTTTAATAGCTGCTTTCTGAGGAAGATATTTCTGATAGTAGGCAGCCCTTTAATCTAGCAGAGATAAAGGCATGACAGGGTCCAAAGGATAGATGCTAGCACTGGCCAAATTCAGTCTGGAAACGAGATACTAATTTCTAACATTGAGAGTAATTAGCCCTCAAAGCAGCTTACCTAGCAATGGGCTGGAATGTCTATCATACTAAGCTTTAAAATGGAAACATCATGTATTCAAATAGGTGCTATGCCTTGAATGTAAGTAACAGGTTGGAAGAAATATGGGGTGAACCAAGCCTTTTAACAGGTTATGCAAACATCTGTCAGGAGTGTCATAATCATAGATGATCCTGCTTTTGTCAGGAGAGTTGAGGTTGGACAACAGGAGGGTGAAGAAAGTGTGATGGCCAGACTAGTACTTCAGGTTTCTGCCAGCCATCCTCTCCCTAAATAAAACAATAGTTTCTTCAGGTAGCCCATAATATCCAGAGGATTCCAGGAACTTCAGTGGCCTGTTTGTATAAGAAGTCAAAGGAGCAGCATAAGCCATAGAGGACCTTCTCTATTCTGCTTCCAGGAGAAACTGACTTTGATAGAGGCAGTAGTTGGGCACAGTTGTAGGACTTGACAGTTGGCCAGATAATGTTGGCCACCACCTCAAATGAGATGATAAGAAGCACCAAAAGGACTGACATCTGCCTGATCCTGTTCTTTCTGGTAGTAACTACAAAAAATAATCAAGTTTGGCAGAGTAAAAGAGAAGGAAGTGAAAAACCCTGTACAGCACATATTCTCCAGAAAGCTTGCAATTTGGGATGACCAGTTATCAGGTCTATGAGGAGGTTGTCACCTTCACAGACAAGGTGTTATCTAAAGCCATCAAAGTAGTTCAGAATTGCTGCCAGTTCAAAGTCCTGTAGATACTCATAGCAGAACAGTGTACTTTGGGAAAAACAGTGTATAAATACATCTATAAATGGAATACAGTAACTGCTTTTTGCGGGTGTCTGAAACAATTTGATATCATCTCTGCTTGGTTTTGGACTTAATTTGAAGGTAAATATTTAGAAACTAAACCTAATAACATCATCTAAGAGCCCTGAATTTTGCATTACTTTCCTCGGGATAAATTTAGGGTTTCATCAGCCTAATTTTGCTATTGACAACTCACAACTAACAGCTCGCCTACTGTAGTGATCCAACATGAAGCTATAATACCATATTGCAACACTAGTCCATACAGCACTAGTTAAGATTAGTATGTACTCCTGAATGTGCTTGTCTTTATCCTGAGATGTCCCATGAGGTCTTCTGCTTTTATTTTCTTTCTATACCTGTAGCTATCATGATGGACACTACATTGCTGGACAGGGAAGTGAAGATAGATGACTTTGAGGCTCAACACTTGTGTGTTCAGAAAAAGACGTATAAATGCATGATAACGTTTTCGAGCCAAGGGTGATTTGCAAGGCCTGTAAATCCTTGGTGCAGCAAATCTTAGGAGAGCTGACACCTAGCAAGGCTGGTGCTGCTGTAGCCATGTTTTTGTATAAGCAAACAAAGCAGTAGGAAATCTTCCCCCTTGAGCAGCAAAGAACTCTGGAAACAGAATATTGGATATCAGTTTCATTCTAGAGTACCTGTCCGCTCATCCTTCAGAACAGCTGAACAGAAAGATTTAGGGACACTTACCTTATGTGAGTGTAAGTGGGAAACCATCACAAAACAGCATATCAGACTACGATGACTGCAGAACAGCTACTTCTGCAATTCAAAATTAAAATAAAAGACCAAGCTGGATTTTTTCTCTTTTTTTTTTTTTTTTTTTTTTTATGGCAGTTAACAGCTGGACTGAAAATACCTATTCAGCCACTTCTTGACCTATCTATACTTTTTGATTCTTTGAAAAGCCAGATAGTACTTGGCACATCTTATTTTGGATTCTTCATGCCTAAGGTGGTTTTGGTTCCCAGTGGTGCCATGTGTTTCAGGCAGTCATTCCGAAATGCTGTGTTTTATTCTGGGGTATTAGACAGTATCTGTAGGTTCTGGTTTGAATATCGTGTTCAATAAAAAAAAAAAATCAAGTAGATTAGCTATTGCTTTGGGATCCTCGTACATAATACGCACATTCAGTAGATCATTCAACTGTGAAAAAGAAGTTTATTACTCTGCAGTAGCTGGAGAGTTTCAAGGTGTAGCACACAAAATTCCATAGCCTGTCATCTTGGTTTTGGTTTGGGGGGTTTTTGTTTGGTTTGGGGTTTTTTTTTTTACCTTGGCATATCTGTAGCTTCACAACTGAAGGGAAACTCAGGCATGACAGATGCATTCTGTCCTTTTTATGCCATTGGAGAAAGTATGAGTACTGACAGAGAGAGTTTGCTCTGCTAATATTGCCAGGCACAGTGACCTCTGCTTGGAGCTCAAGAAACACGATAGGGTATGTATATGAACTACGAAGCTGAGACTAGTTGCTCTAAATAGGTTCTCTCTAACTTCACAGGACACATGGGATTTCTAAGCCACTTCTGATTGTGTTTCTGTGCATTCCTCCTTTGTCAGCTGTAGATGGCAGATCCCTGTTGTATCTATCAAAGCGGTTTTCTATACGATGTTAGTCAGGATCCAGCACCATTGTGTACTAGGCTCCTTAAAAAGTGCATTGGTAGATGTGACAGTCAGTGCTGTTAATTACCATAAAAAGCATCACTTTCCAAGTGTAGCTCTCCTATAATTTCTTTACACAGTTACTTTTTGGCTTGGCTCTTCTGCTTTTGGTAATATATGGAATTATAGCCATATAAATACAGTAGAGAACCAAAGTATACATAGCATTTCTAAGCTAACTGCCTATATATACATTAATGGGTGCTGATCAGTGAGCTAGTAGTTTATTAGTCTGACTGCAGAAAGCAGCGGGTTTTGTATGTAGGAAGGGGTCTTTTTTTGGCACTAGAAGGAGTGATTCTGAATTTTTTAGGCTCTGGGGTTGCGTCAGTGATGCAACACATGGAATATGGTGAATCTAGGTATTCAAAGGAAAGTGAATGGAAAGTGCCATTTTTCATGACAGGAGAATGACTTTCTTATGGTGCCAAGTAAAAACCAAATATGTGCAGATTTGTTCTAAAGATCTGCTAATAGCACTGAAACTTCTGGTGTCCCTCGGATGAATTTTAGATTCTGAAAGGAAACAAACAGCCAGAAAAACAGAATAGAACAAAAGTAATTGAAAACATGTGATCCCAGGTCTTGTGCAGAGATTTAATTAAGATCTCTACCTTCTAGTGCCTTTGCCAAGCAGTTTTTCTAAACCTTAGGCAAAATAGGTTGGCTAGTCCACATTTGGAGGCACAGGCATTAATTTTCATGGTACAGAGGGAATCCCTTTGTTCGGAACTATGTTACTTCAAACAAGTATTTCATTAGGGTGAATATTTATGTAAATTTTGGATATGCTCTGTGTACTGGAAAAACTCTTCCTGAAAATATGCGGCGCATCAGTAATGAGTTGTTTTTTTTCCCACTGCCTTGTACTGTTCTTAGAGATGTAAAGCAACACATCTTACGTTTCCTCCCCTTTTGCACACAGAATAGAAATTACAGCTACAGCTTAGCTTGTTTTGCCTGTGGATCAATGCCAGAAAGCAGTTTTGAAGGTGTTTTAAAATGAAGACATCTGGCAGCTGGCGTACTTACAATTCATTTGCCAAAGACAAGTTGCATGCTGTTGGAATTTTCAATTGAAGGTCACGCACCAGGTAAAAATCAGTCAGGTTGGAGCTCATGTGTGGTGAACCCACACGCTTGAAGAATTGTTGGCTCAGGGATGTGTGGGTGGGCTAAACTGTGAAGTATGTTTTGTCTAATTTTTCCTCTTCAAAATGTGAAACTCAAAGCAAAAAAGGAGGCCAGTAAAGCTAACAAGAAATCACAAGGCTATGATATTTCAGTCGAACCACCATCAATTAGTTTGAGCAGAGTGTGCCAATAAAAAAAAAAAAAGATGAGTAACAGAATCTGACATAATGTTGGACAAACACTCTGCTGTCAACTGAGTGGTCACACAGTTTTTGCTCGCATTTTTTCAGTAAGAAATAGCCTAGAGGATTATTTGTACACAGCTTTCTACTGACAGTGAATTAGTAACAGCGTGTCATTGTGCATTCAGTTATTCAGTGACAGCTCTGAGACTAAGCTGTTTACATTAATTGATGTTTAATGGTATTAATGCAGTATGTTTTACCGTTACAAACTTTCTCTCCATCAGTATGGTTACTTACTAAGATACTAATATTTCTAAATCAAGGGATCTGTACCCCAAATGGCTTTACATATGTTTACCTGGAAAATGCATGTCCTCTCTGTGTGACATGGGGAAATGTTCAGTTTTACTGCTGCGAAAATAAATTTTTCTCTCACTTAAGCACGTTTTACATTAAAGAAGCTCTTTTTGCTTCAATAGATATACTTATGACTTGAATTCATGTAAAAGGAGGAAAATTGGGCCTAGGATACTTGTATGCTGCAACCTTTAGAAGTATAAGTGTAGCAGATTTTTCTGTTTTGCTAGATGAAAGTTTTAATGTGGCATTTAGAATGTTTTGCATTCAGAATGTTCTTAGATATACGTAAGCCTATAAATGAGCTAATTCCTCGTGAAAACAGTTTGGTCAATATACGGTTTGCTGAAGTATGAGGATAAGAAAAACTCTGTTCCCTACTGTTTCTGAGAAGGGAAGTTCAGAAATTAATTGAGCAGCATTATTCACTTTGGTAAGGTCAATACTACTCGCCAAGCAGTGGAAAGTATCAGTGGTTTCTTCCGCTTTGAAAGCGCATAAAATATTACTTTTGTTATATTTTACCCAAATATCTTTGGCAGAGGGACCAGAGATCCCAACTGTTCCCTACAGTTCTTTCTTCTGAAGCCTAGCGCCTAAACTCTTAGGCTGACTGAAAAAATAACTTTATTGTTCAGACTATGACCTTTCTGCACATCTCAGACAAGGAATGGGAGAAATAAGGGATGCCTGGTAACGGTATTCAGTGCAGGAACATGGACTTTTCTGCTTTTAAGGGAGTTAGTTGCAGCTGTTTGATTGCACCGCAGTATGGACTCATGGCTAAAACACTGAAGAATTCATTGGAGCCAGAAGTCCCTAAATCCCACTAGAATGTGGCAACAAAAATTTAGAGGTAAATACATCTCTTTAAACAATTTGTTGTCAATGGAAATAAATATTATATGAAAAAAATGAACGTTTATTTAAAACCCCTTAAATCTGGTTTCTTACTAGGTAAAACTCAAGCTATACCCCTTCTCTTTCTTCCATTAAATTGTAAGGTACCCCTCTGGTGCTCCAGTTTTGGACAGCTGGACTTTACAACAGTCCCTATGAGTTCTCCTGTTATGTCCTTGTGCAGCTTGCAGGTCAACAGTAGCATAATGTGCCTGAAGCCTTGAGCATTACTGTAAAAGAAATCACTGATAATTGCTAATATGAATTACCTTGAACCAAAGACTTTGGTGTTAGAATTAGGTGTACAAAAAAAGGTGAAATTGTTTGACGACTTCTTGAGAGGTGCTACGTAAATTGTGTGAATGTAACATAGTATAAAATACTGGATAATTTTTTTGCTTCATGTTAGAGGGAATGCAGAGTCTAAAGATGAAATATGAAACTACTTTGAGATGAGGATCTAGAGAAAATGCTGATGATTTGTCACAACTGTTCATCATTGCGCTAAACCTGTTTTGTTTTCCTGCTCAAACTCCTGACAGATAATGGCAATCTGACATTCTTACTGTTTTCATTTTACTGCAAAAAAGATCTACAGATAAGGGGCTGAAATCAAGTAGTGTTATTACATTGCAAGGCTCTTAGTCTCTTAAGATTGATTTCTTGGGTAACATAAGCTATTTCTACTGCAGTCATGTGAATATTTTGAAGTTACTCTTGCTTAATGTGAAATTCCATTACTGGTTGGAAGGAGCCGATGGTTACCCTGCGTAACTACCTCCAGGCATATGACATAGTGTTTTTTGCCCCTATAGGGGAGCCAGGGGGAATTATAAGTATTGTGTGGGACATCTTCAAAGTAATGCACCTAAGGAAGTGTTTTGGTTTGATTCTAAATAAAATATTTTGTTAGTTCACCTTAGGCTGTCAGGTGGCTGTGGGAAAGAAAAGTGTCTTTTTCTTTATTTTTACGTACAGTATGATGCTTGCCAGCCTTACGCTTGAGTGTGACAAGTCACACATGACTTTTTAACTCTTAGATTCACTATTACACTGCTTTGTATTTTATCCTGGACCCCTGAGTCTGTTCCAATAGGATACAATTGAGGTCTCGGAGAATTTTACAAATTGTACAACAGTGCTCCATAGCGCTTCAGCAGTACCTGCTTGAGCCTAGCATTTGCTTTTGGTTAACAGGCTTGGTACTCTAAGTGATTATGTTCGTAGTCTGTTATAGTAGTGTCTTTCCTTATTGTTTCTCATGGGAGCTGAGATTCCCAAAGCCACTCTGCTACTAGATCTTGGTTTTGCTGGTAAATTATCAGCATGAAGACTCCTAATTCTGAGGATCGCTTCACCTTGGGTGCCAGTAGATCCAAAGTTAAACCTCTCAGAGTATCTTTAAAAGCTCTGTGTAATGGAGATTCTACTTCAAGTGGTGTATCCATGAGGAGTGTTTTCATTAATGATTTCTGAAGCTTTAGGGATGAGGATACTGCCCTCATGTCTATGTTCTGATTATGCTGAAAGGTTAGCTGTAAATTCAATGTTTTTACTCAAGCCTTTCCTTGGCATAATGATGTTATTTGGTTTAGTTATTGTTTCTGTTAATTCTAATGCCCCCTGCTGCTGAGGAAATGGCATGTGCTTTATAAATGGAATTATAAATATGTTAAAGTGTACAAATTCTAGTCTTTTAAGAATACAAGTGGGTATTTGGGAAGTAAGAAGTAATGCTATGTTAGAATGCAATAATATATTCTGGACAAAATAGATCCAAACACATACTGAAAACATAGTAAGAAATAACTACAACCACACAACTACTGTGGGAAAGTATATAAACATATGAATATATATACATATATATATGAACCGCTTTTTACACATGTCTAGTGATATAAAACAGAATAGAAGGATTGGTATAAATAAAATTTAGAAAAAGATAAAGGACCATCACTGGAAAAGAGACTGAGGCTACAGCTGAAAACTGCAGAACCTTCAGAGACCTTTCCTATTTTTCTTTTTTAATTTATTTGCTTTGTCTAAATGTCTTTTTTTTTCCCCCCCTGTTTTTTCCCTCTGAGACAAAACTTGGCTTTGGTAAAAATATGCTACTTTAATGGGAATGAAAAGTTGAAGTTACAGAATTGATGGGTGACACAAGATTTTATGCAGGGAACTTCTAGACACAGAATTTACTCTTCTGAATTTAATAATCTGGACAATTTCATAAGGATTGAAAATTGATTGACAAACAGAAAGATTACTAGTAGGCATAATCCTAAGGAAACAGAGTTAGAGACTAAAGACTGTTTGAACAAAACTGAATTTGCTTAAAGACCCTGAAGAAACACTTCAGTGTTATTTGAAGATGAGGTGAAATTCAGTAGTGTTGTGAGAGAAAATCAAGACTGTAGGTAGAGTGAACCAGTAAGAATGCAGTATGTAGATATGCTGTAGATCTAAATAAAACTCAAGAAGAATGAAATTTTACTGAAAAAAATGATAATTTAAATATAGTGAGAAAGATGATTCATTAATGAATATTCATTGGGAGAGTGAACCTTGGAAATGAAACCAGAGAAAATTACGCATGAATAGCAAAGAAACATAATGGTCAGCAATAATTATTAGATAGTGTAGTGCAGTAGTCATATACAGTGGTCATCAGAAAAAAGCCCCTTGACATAGTATATGTAAGGCTGTACCATATAAAACTCTCAAAAATATAAAGAAACAAGTATAACCCATCTATTTCTTTTAAATATTTTTAACCCATCTATATTTTTAATCTATTTTAACTTAAATTCCTTTATTCTTGTATCTAATTTGTATTTCTGTATGAACTGCATTACTTGAAGTGAGGTTGTCTCATCAAGTCTTCATGGCAGATATCCATTTGCCTTAGCTTCTCTTCTTCTCATGAGGTGTAGAGAGGAACCCCTCTACCCAATGATTAATTCAGTACTGACGTAACAGCTATAGTAGGGCCAGCCATATTTCCATCATTCTTATATGTACAAAAAAATACTAACTTTGTAACTCTTTGTCTCTTAGTGTATGAATTTCAAACACTCAATTTCTTCCTGTTTAAATTCCTCATATTTAGAGTCTTTCTTACAGTCCTATTCAAAAAGAAACTAATGTATGTATTATATGCACAATGAATGGCTTAAAGCAGAATTCATGTTCACTGACAGTAGGAATCAAGTAAAGGTATTTATTTTTTTAATTATAAATTATTTTACATTGGCAACATGCAAATTGCAAGCTAGGTAGTGAAGTAGGTTGGAGTAAAGTCTGGACTTGGGTGAAGGGAATTAAACTATGCTGACATTTAATTGTTCACATGCTTTTCCATTAACACATCCTTTCTTTTTGGCAATAAAACGTGACCAGGAGAAAGAACATCTCCTCTCCGATACAACGGTTCTCTTTCAAAGAGGCAGGGGGAGTGTTCTTTCCTACATCCAAATGGCCACTACATGTCACGGAGTAAATGACAGCCATAAGATATGGGCTGCCCACTTGCCTGAAAACAGGGTACAGACTTACAACCTACATCAGATACAGGGAACTGTAGAGAAATTTAGACCTTCAGCTGTGGAAGTGCCAATCAAGAGCTAAGAAACCTCTGAAAACCAGAGTTACCTACTTTATGGATCTTAGTGACGTGTTTCTTTTCTTTTTTTTTGGCAAATGCACAATACCTATTTGCTAAATTACATAAATTCACGAATAAGAAGAATTTTCCTTAATCTCCTCTAATCTCTTACAGTCCTATGAAATATCAGTTCAATTCCTTCAGTTGCCTATCTGTTTGTAAAGAGACTTCACTGAGCCTGATAATGTCAGAGCATTTATATCTCAACATGTTTGGAAATGATAAATTGTTTTCTTATGAGTTGCTTCAATGGGTCACTTAGTACATCTCCAGGGAATGAGCATTTTCACCTGCCAGTGAGGTCAGCAGAAGCTGAGGCAGTCCAGCATTATTAGCCATGCCCTCCTGGACAAAGCCTCTTGGCACCTTCAGCTTAATAGTGATTCTGAGTGGCTTGGTAATTTGGAACCTAATTCCACTTTCACGTTCAACACCTTACTCATATAAAAGAGCTTCAAGAACATACCTGAGGGCATAAGCTGACTCTGTGTGATTAATGCACATAGCTTATTCACAGAACCTATCTGAAAATTTTCATAATCAGTACCAGAAAGTTTGGATAAGTGTATACTCTTCAGTATCTTTACTGCAGAAATGTTCTGTTGCAAGCTGCCATGCTCAAGTATGCATTTCTTTTATGAATGAAGGTCTTTTGTGCATCAAGATTAAAATCCTCTGCCTCTCTGCTATGGGGCGGGGGGGGGGGAATCTCCTTGAGAGTGCAGTTCATGTAAACCATTTCTTTAAAAACAGAGCCCTTAAATAGCTCCAAGTACATTTCTGTGTATGACACATAAATGTCCACTAATTGCATGAAGGGAGAACTGAGATTCCAATAGCAAATTCTGTAAAAAGTAGATATACAAAGAAAAGTGGAAGCATCTGTTTAATATATACGACATTAGAATTTAATTTTACCTCTGTGATGCTTTTGTGTAGCTGTAGTGTTACAGAGGAGCACATAAGCATAGTAGTGCAGTGTCAGCAGGTGCATGCCACCAAATTACTGCTTTTAATTTGCATATTCATCTGCTAAGAAGCATGTCATTATCATATCAAAGGGATACTAAGCAACATCTAGCTTCGAGAGATGTGGCATAGTTTCAATACGAGCAATTAATGCAAGATGAGGACTCTCTTTTTGTCATGTCTCCTAGGGCTAGCTGTAATCGGGCTTATTATTGGATACCAATAAGACTGAGGTACCAGTTGGCAGAGAATGAGAGAAGTACAGAAAAACAGAGCTGTATGAGGCGTCTTAACTATACACTTGATAGCAAACCAATTCTCTGGTCACTTTTTAAAAACAAAAGCTGCTACTATCTGCTGAATAAGTCTGATCAAAGATAAACATTATATGTAGCGTATCTTTAAAGGGAGACTAACGAGAAAAAGTTAAACCAAAATAGGCTGTATGTTCCATAAAATGAGTAAGTAAAGCTGACTGATGAAATGTAGAATCAGGGCTCTTAGAATTCTATGCTCTTAGAGAAACGGATTTATAAGCTTTTATTTCAAAGATCCTTGTTGCAATAGGTCACTGCTCTGTGAGACAAAGGAGGTAATGCAGATCATATGTTCAAGAAGGATGGCAAGTCTGATGTCACTGTTTTGTGCTAGGCATTGTGCTTTGTCAACTCTTACAAATAATAGCAGGAAAGTAGATGGAGTCTGAAGTGTTGAAAAAATCAATATTCAAAAATAGTTTCCTACAGGTGAAGAACACTTTCTCTGGTGGATTGTTTTGAGAAAATGTGCCAGAAAAAAATAGATTACTCTTAAATGAATGAAGAGATGTACCTATCAGTCTAGGGCCTGCTGTGCTCAGCATGCTGTGTCCAATATGAAGGGAGAAACAGAGGAGCAAGGCAAGCATAGAAGGGTAGCTTGTCAGCGTATCCTCTGAGCCTCCACCGTTCTGCAGGGCCCTTCTAAGACTGAGTTGACATCTGTGTTCAGCAGCTGTGAGTAACCTTTGGGAAACATTTTATACTCCAGCAAAGACAAATGGGTCTTAAAATGTGATTGATGGAAGATTCCTCAGAGTGGAAGAGTTCTCAGACTGGTATTTCAGAGGGACAACTTTAGCCATGAACTGGGTAATAACATTTCTGATTTTGTTCAATAACATTTCTGCCATCATTTATCTCTTGTAATTTAGCTCTTTTGAGGAACCTAAACTCCACAGCTGTCAAAATGCGGTCAGTTTTCATCTCCACCATCTGAGAATCTGATCCATAAATGTGGACAGTTTGAGTTTTAGTTTTGCCTGTGTACAAAGACACTGACCAACTTAACTTTTTCAAGGAGGGAAATTTCCCCTTTCTGTCACTGGGCTATCATCCTCTGATACATAGCAGACGTATAGGAAGTCCTCCTTTGCATCTTTTAGTACTTTTAACTCCATGCTTGCCACTGAGATAGATTAATTTGTATGGATTATTTCCAATAATTTCAATACAACTGGGATTTTACCCTCTTTAGGCACTATTGAATTGGATTCATGGCAGTAGCTGCCCCAGTCTCGTGATAATAATCAGTTGTTAGTGGCAGTTAGTCATTATATTGTGGGAATGAGAAAGCAGCTGTAATGTTTAAATATCATGATTATAAGGTTAGTAGTAGTCTTTCATGATTTATGCAATTATGTATAGGTACAATGACACGTGCTTCATGTCAGCAATATGAATACAGATAAACAAAAAGATGTGCCGCATACAGGATATAGTGGCTTTTGTTAGCTTTTCTAAACAACTTTCATTGTGATTCATAGCAAGTGTTAATAGTCGGCATTTTACAAAATACCTTGGTACACTTAGTAGAAGATAATTTCACAGTCCTTACTGTCTCCCTGAATTAACTGAATAGCCTTAAATTTGGTATTTCTCTACATTTTGAACACTTGGGAATTGGCTGTTAAAAATGTTTTCTGTCTGCCATATCTATAGTAGTGATTGTCCCATTGTAATTCACATAATGGTTGACAACAGGAAATTAAAGGAACTTAAAATTTGTATTAATAACCTCTGTGAGATCTCATATACTGTTTCAGTGTGTTCCAATGGTTTCAAAATCTCATAGGCAAAGCTAGAACAAGAATTTCTGAAATACTTCCAGTGTTTTCGTTTTTTTTATCATTATACCATTTACCATTATGGTGGGGAAAAATAGAAGCTAAAGATTTAGATATTTTGAAATAATCATAATTATTCAACCTGAAATGACAAAAGGAAAAAGAAAACCCAGAGGCAGTTTGGTGGTGTCTACATCGCTTGAGTTCACCAAGAACAACATCTTGCTTTCTTTTTACAAAAGAATCTCTGAAGGATGTCTGGGGAAAAAAAGCAAACCAAATAAAACCTTAATTTTTCCAAACTGTGTTATCAAACACCAGTTGTGGTGTCAGGCCAAGCTAAAGGAAAATTCAAGGGGTCTGTTCATCTTCTTAGAGATGGATAGTTTCCAACAGAGAAATAACCTTGCAAAAATTTTTAAAAAACCAGAAGTTGCCGTTGACATCAATCATGACTTTGAAATAAATATCGATGCTTCATAGTGAGGAGTGGAAGAGGCAATTGAAGTGATTTCTATGTATTTTTTCAAAAGCAAAGTTCTGTTTTATTATAAATCCAATTGTCTAGTTTTTTCAGCAAATGATGAAAAAACTTTTTAAAATGAAAAATTAACGTTGTCCTCAAGAAAATATATGGGCCTCTCACCAAGGGCTAAACTTTTATCAAGCTTTTAGAGATATGAATCATATACTATAGTCTTCATCTAACTGGTTTCATTCCAGCAAAACTTCTGTTTTGTATTGATAGAGAAATGACATAATTGGGTTTTCTTGTTAAAATTTGTAGCCATAATTGTCATTTTGGAGTTGGATAGCTTAATAATATACTGGATTGTTACTCTTCAGACTTTGCAATCAGGGATTTATAAAGTGATGTTGAATACTTCATTCTCCTTGCAGCCTCAGTTTCCTCATCTGTAAAATGAAGTGATTATATTCTCCACTTCTGTGAAGTGTTGTGAGCTGTTATTATTTAGTGGAGCAATAAATCACATAAATTTGAGAAGTTGCTATACTTTTATTGACATAACCTATCCGGAAATTAGGCAACTGTAACTAATATTTTGTCTTCAAGAGTTGACTCAAGAATGGACTCTACATTTTGTGAAATTATCCATTTTTGGTAGCACTAAAAGAAAGATTTTTAAGTAGTTAGAAAAAAAGACTTTTTTGAGAGATTATTGCTTATTTACTTTGTCGGGGTTTAATGTAGTAGAAACCAGTATGTCATAAATTTTTACAAGGTAGTGGAGATAGTGAAGAAGAATGAAAATATTGGGGGTTTCCTTGATATATATTACAGTATATCATTTTTAATTCTGCTTATAATTTGACATACGCAACTCTGGTCTATGATGCTAAACCTCACTTCATAGCACAGGTAAATAACAACTCTGTATACTCAAAAACTCTCAAACCATTTCATAAAATGGATCTAAATCATATTACTTTATACCTAGAAAATATTCACTATGTAAAGGTAAAAAATATTCAAAGTATTACAGAGCAAAACCAGACAACCTCCTTCAGTCTCCTACACTGAGCCATGTTTGCATATATACTTCCAGTCTCACCTCTCAGGTCACTCTTTTACTGGATGTAAAGAAACTGGTTTAGTTTACTTTAGATAAACGCTATTAATTAGGTGATACATTAGTAACATTTTCAGGTTTATCAGTAGGATGTTTATGTTGTTATTTCTAATGTCACTGTTGTAAACAATATTACACATGAATTTCATTCCTAAAATTAAATGGGGCATTGATACGGGTCATCCTTTTAGCAGCATTTCTCTCCAAGACTGAAGGTATGGTGCAAAATATATGTTTAATTTTAGCATAGTGTGTTTTCACTGAAACATATGTATAATATCAAAGTACAGTTAAAGGCAGTCAGCTGCAGCACAGGCTGTATCATGGTGTCATCCATCCTGTTTGCTCAGGAAGAGAACAGATTATGAAATGCATCTATGAATTGTAATAGATTATTTGTACGCATTTTTCTGATGCATGCTAAGATAGAAGGACTAAATTGAAGTAGCTAAACTCATTTTACCAATGACATTTTAGTCTTGGGGGTTGAAAGAGGAGAGCCTTGACTTGAAAGGCCATTACCCTATCTGCTGCAATAACCCCTGAGGATATACAGTAAAATTTAAGCTAGCTCTGTTACTGCAACAAATGTTCACCACTTGTGGAGCATTTTCCTTACAATCACAGATCAATGTAACAGAGTCTTATTGTTTAGACTGACTCTTGGCTAGAGCCAGCCTGTGCTTACCTGTGGCTTTCTGCTCTCTTAGGGTTCAGTCCTGCCTGGCAGTGAGTACCCTCAGCTCCCTTTGATGATTTCAGAGGTAGTTGGAGGACCTCACAGGAGGGTGCTTGATACCTTGCAAGATCAGACACTGATAATTGAATCAGGCAAGACAGTGGTACAAGAAAATTGTTTTCTTTCCAATTTTATTCTGCTGAAGTTGGAGAGACTTTCCACAACATGGTCGTAAGTGCCCAGGGCCAGATCCTACAAGATGATACCGAATATTTACAGTTCCCATTTGCTTCATTAGGAACTAAGGCCCTCAGCCTGTCACTGGCTTGGACCTTTTTTATTGTACTTCATTGTTTCTTACCATGAACAAAACTGATATTTCGCTCCAAATCTATTGAAGAAAGTATTGTTTCTTGCAGAGATCACAGATTATCTTCAGATGATGTGAACTGAACAGAAATGACACTACAGACTATGTAGTATTAGGTATTATTATTCATAAATAAAGTTTAACATGCATTTAAAAAGCGGCAGAATTTAAGCAAATCATAGCCCCCAAAATTTTTGCAGATTTATTTAAAATAGATGGATGGTAAACGCTTTGAAATAATAATTTCCTGGTTAAAATGAAAAGGTTGATGTAAGAGTGAATTAAATCACCATTTTAAACATGATCTCTCTAATACAAATAGAATAACTATAAATAGACTGTACTTATATTGTCGAGTAATGCATTCAGTTATGCCAGTCTAATAACTCTTCAGCTCTGCATTAATCTACATTGTTTTAATGTCAGTAAACGTTCTAATCGGCTCAGCTGTAGCTTGTGAACATAACACAATGGCTGACTATGAAAAATACATTTTAACTTACCAGTTTTCATTTAACGTTTGCATTTTTACCCTCTACATAAGACATAGCAGTGCTTCTAATAACTTTCTTTCCTGTAACATATTATCTTTGCTAATTCTGCATGGTAGAAGCATCTGATTTTTCAGTGTCAAATGGTTTTGCATAGTCTTTCATTTATGAGCTTGTCAGTTAACAACCGAGAACTTGGTGGTGATGAATAAAGTTTCATATTTTCAGTTTCCTCCCTTATTGTCTTTTCTCTCTAACCAAGACTCAGTAGGTGAGACTGCATACTTTACTTCACTCCACCAATACAGGGCTCTTTATCCCCAAGAATTAACATCTTCCTGCCAGCCATGTCGTGCTTTCAAAAGAGGCGTGAAGGCATTCTGGGACTTGAGACATGAGTGGTTCCAAGGAGAAGAAGAAACCAGAAACTGCCTCTGCTGTGATCATTAGAAATCACTCATGAATGAATGCTCAGAGATACTTAACCCCTATATGACTTCATCAGTTGTTCAAGCATTAATTCTACTAGTGCACTGATGACTTTATTCACAGTTTGCAGAGAGCCTATTGAAGCCCTTAGTTGAAGTGATTTAGTCAAGGCTGTATATTAGACCGTGCCAGAGCTAGTGTTAGACCCCAGGAGTTCCTGATTCTTACACTTAGACCTTTATAGTACTAGAAAAATGAACTACTGACTGAACAGGCATGTGGAAGACTTGCAGCCCTCTAGGAGAGTTAGCTGAATATAATGTAATATAGAATCATAGGATCGTTTAGGTTGGAAAAGACCTTTGAGATCATGGATCATTTTGAGTCGATACTGAGAGGAATAGTTATATGACAAGATCTTTTTCCCTGAAGGCACCATAAACGCTAGCAAAGATGTTGGCACTGGTATTAATTTCTCTGCTGGCACCAGGTGTGGTAAATCTTGTAAAGAAAAGTAGGTCCCAGCTTGAAAGCATATTGCATATAGCATATTGCATATTGCCTGCTCCCTCGTATAAACTGGAGAGTTTGGAGACTTCTAGGGACTTTTTTTTTTTAGAAAATGTTGTAAACCAAATGGAAAGATTCAATACAAGAAGTAATAAAAAGATTAAGATCAGTTTTTTCTGTATGAGAAAACTACAAGATTGAAAGAGTGAGTCATAGCTATCATTATATGTGAACTGGGAAAATTATTTAGGTATTAATCTATATGATTTGAGCCAATCATAACTTACTGCCTTTTCCAGCAATAGACAGTCGTCTCCTCCCTCCCTCCCTTTCCAGACTCCAAAACAATGCCATCCATATTGGAGCATAGACGCGATGGAGGAACATTAGCTAAAGTTCTTCTTAAGTGAGCCAGCAGAACAGATTGATGAGGCAGCCCTTATCTTTTAGCAGTCCGCCAGAGGTGACTTAGCATTAAGATATCCTCAGATAACTCAGGGCCATATTATCTGCTCATACGATCCTAAGTTTTGTGATTAACTATGAACTCTGGATATCTGTAATCCTTCTTCCATACCACTTTTGTGGTGAAAATATGATCTGTTCCCCAGGTTTCTCATGCTATCAGAAGCTGAAGCTGCTTACATTTTCTTTGTGAAAGTAGACCCACTCATTCTTTTGTGAGTGGGTCCCACACTCTTCTCCCTCCCTATTTACCAAACAAGTGGTCCATTCCCACAGAAAAATAAAATAAAAACCCAAACCAAAAAATCCCAATCCTCTCCCATGTGTTATCTGTATAATTGTAACAGTGACTTAGACATATAACAAGAGAACAAGAATTTCTAAACTCCATGAAGTCCACTGAAAACTTGATATTTTTTTTTAACATGGAGAATCTCAAATATTATGGTGATTAGAGACAATATAAAATCCAAATACAGGTAAATAGGTAGTGAAAGAAAGGAAGGAAAAAAGAAAAACAAAACCAAAAAAGATTAAAATGCATGCCCTCATCTCTAGGCAGCCATTGCATTTTCTTCACAGTCCTTATTTCACCTTTCCTACTTTTCATCTGTCCAAGAAATAACTTTCTTTACAGTATGAGATATTTAGGCTTGATTTTATTTTCAGAAAGAAGTCTATCATATTTTTTGGGTGCTGAAAAGAAATGACAGTACTAGTGCTATAAAACTGATCAGTGCTGCTTTGATGTGCAGCTGCTATGTGCACATCTGATGAAGGAATCAGATCTGTGGTGGATTACCTTGTCAGTACTCTACCTCCCCTTTGAAATGCTGTCCATAGCTACACATAGTTTCTTCATCCCCACCTTGAAATAAGCCTTCCCAAAATAGTCAAGAAACTGTCATGATTAGGCTCAATATGGAAAAACACCATTGTGAATATCCTTATGACAGTAATAATTATATAAAACCACTTGCCAATGTTTAGATGAACTACTTATTTATCTGCGTCGAGTCAATAGAGAATCACATCATCATAAACAATTCCCTTTTTTGGGGTATTCATAACTTCTTGAAAGACAAGCTGAAGTATTCTAAGCACAGAATAACAATGACATTAACTGTATAACGCTTCTGTACTTGGTGTTCCTCTGATTTTATGTTTTGCACTATACCAGGGGCTTTTCACTGTTGAAATTATTTTTCCGTTATTCCCGTCCTTGGCCTTGAGCCCAAGTAGAATCCAGCTGGTAGTATTTGTGTTTCCTGTCTGTTTCACTTGGACTTACTGTTGAGATTACTGGAAGGAGAAACTTGAGTTCGTTCTACTCGGATGTGTAGTAGAGTTGAAAGTAAAGTCATAAACACGGTAGATGGTAGCCTCAAATACTGCTAATATTGGGATTAAATTGATACTTTGGAATTGGGTGCTAGTGTCTGGAAATAATTTTTTTGGCCTTTCGTTGTGAAACAGTAGCTTGCTTTCAGAACATTTTCTTTCACGATGTAGTCATGGACAGGCAGAGAACATGAGCTACTTGGCCTTTTAGCAAAATATATTTCTTCCACTGTGAAGGACTTTGGGACTTAGTTATTTTCTCTAATCACTTGGAACAGGATCCCATGCAAATTTATTATAATGTTGATGTGGCAAAGACCTGGGGCAAAAGTGGTTAGCTTCTGCAAAATGAAAGCATATGAAAAAGTAATTGAATGTATGTATATGGACGAGTAGACTCTGAAACCTCCAGCACCCATGGACTGGAGTTCATTTGCGTTCCCTGTGGATCAGAAGTAAAGATCTGCAGTCGTTCTCCCAGCAAACAAATGCATTTCTTATTTTGCGCTGACATACTCCTTCTCTGACAATAGGCCTCTTAATAGCATGAATTTGTAAATCAAAACTACAGTACATATATCAACTGTAGAATATTTTCCATGTCTAAATAAACAAGGTTTTTTCACTTTCACTTTTATCTTCAGGATGTCAAGCAAGAGATTAGAAGGCAATTTTCAAACTGAAGGGGGGAAGGGAACCATGATGTTATTCTGTAGAAGTTATTTGATTGCTCTTCATAGTCTTTTCATTACAATTGGCATTTAGAAACTCCAACCACACATGCCGCTCCACACCTTTCTACGTGATACTGTTTCTTCCTGTTCTCCTTATCTGTAACTGTGATGATGCACAGCTTTCTCCTATTTCTTTCTTGTGGGTTTGTGCAGTTTCTTGATGTTTGTGACAGGCCACGATAGGGGAAGCTTTTATCACTGTGGGGTTTGGAGGCCTCAGTAAATTGAAAATTGCAAATGAAATCCACTGGGCTTGAATTCATCAGCTATTATGTCAGATGACCTTTGGCAGCTGCTGATAAAAATGAGAGAATGTTAGCTCTGATCCAATTTTCAGCACTAACCATTCCTTTTCAAATCCATTCACAGTCAGGCAGCAGACACATGGGAAGTGAAAATGATAGGGTTTCAAGAGAGCTGCATTGTGTTGCAGATTAAGATTTTCTCCCCCTATTTCTAGAGGTCGGCCCCCAGGCCCCTGTCTGGTATCTACCTATTGTCCAATCAGTTTCAATATCTGCTTCAGAGGACATGTTAGCCATCCTTACAGATAAGTGCTTACAGGAGAAAATGTTGGACTTAATAGTTTTGCTTAGGAGGCATCAAGGGTCACAGTGTACCAATATTGACTGGCACATGTTAGTTTAATCTGACATTCTTAGGAATGTGACACTAGATTCTTTCGGAGTTGTTGGTCTCTCTGAGATTTTTGTTCCCAGGTCTAGGTTTTATAAATTTTATTTTCCTGTAACTATTTATATTCATGAGCCACTGATATTCACAAAAAAGTCCACCCAGGTGGCCCTTGCCTTATATCCCTATCTTATGGGTTGCATAAATTATGAAACTAGAGCTGCATGTTGGTACAATGTTTTTTCTTGTTAGAGAGAACTAGTAAGATGTAGCCATTTTGTCTGCACTTTCAAACTATGCACAATGGAAAATTAAACAATTAAGCTTTCAAGCCAAAGTTAATGTAATGAATATATTTTTTAACTGGGGCAGACATGAATTTTGCCTTCAAAGACCTTTGAGTGTGTGCAGCCCTTCCATCTGCCTTTGGCTTCCTGAAGAATGAGTGCATTCGGCACCTCCAGAAGTTGTACATGAGCTGAAGGTCTGAACCCTAGTTCAGAATGACCTGTTAAACCAACATGATGTTAATGTATGTGTCCCATTCCCTGTCAGCTTTTTTCTACCTAATTTAATAAGGAAAATAATGAAACTCTGGACTCTGTTACCTTGGAAAAATAATGTATGTCATTATAAGTTCAAAGTTTTAGAATAGTACCTTCTGCTGCTTAGTTCTTCAGTTTTTACAGAGGCATAGCTCCCATTGAATTCTGTTTTTAGAAAGCAATAATGATATGTAGATTGGACTTGTTTGGACAAGAATTCAAAAATCAGATTCCTTGACTGATCACACTGTCATTCTTCAAAACATTGCTATTAGGTCTTCATTGGAAAAGATATTCCTGATATTCTTACCAAAATGTTTCAAAAGCACAATGCCGTCTTAAAACTACATACATTTTATATTTAACATTTTTACTGATTCCTTTCGCTAGGATGTGAATGAATAAATATTCAGTGGCTCAGCTTAATAAATAAACAGATTAAGCTTAATTTATATGATAGGGAAAAAACATTCCTAAGAAACTTGACATCAGTACTGCTAAAATCTAAGTTAAAAATAACTCTGATTGTACTAATATTTCTAAAGTTATTAAATAATGGAAAATATATACTTGCTTCTGTGTAACTGTCAGTCCTCTGAACATTGAAGACTGAGGAACAAACCCACTATTTTAAAGATTAATCTGAAATACGCACATGCATTGATTGTGTATTCTTCATGAAATTAAGGCTAAAACTAAAGTTAATATAATTACATTTTATTTATTTTTCTATATAACATAGAAAATAATTTCAGTCAGTTATGATTCTAGCTGTATCCTTTTATCATGGGCAAAATTTGTAGTTGACTCAGAAAGTAATCACCTATTTTGCATTAGTATGTTGTCATATTTTACAAATCATCATCTTAAGGTATGAAAATTGCATAACAATCACTATTATCATTAGATCTATTCATATCTGAATCTTTAGGAAATCTGACTGCAGATCCAAATTTTTCTCCTCTCTCTGTCTCTACAGATGGAATAATAAAAAAGTTCTGTCTCTGTTTTCTTCTGCGTTCACATGAATTTTTGACCTCTGCAACAGTATCACTAAACCTTTTGTAGTTTTCCCATCACAATTAATGAATTTGCATGAAATGTTAACAAAGCTGAAGCATCTATCTGTTAATTATGTGCTTATTTAAAATTGTGATGTTGATTCAAGCTATATAAGAATAAGATTTAAAAAAAAATAAAATTCTCATAGAAATAGTCATTTATCAAGCCAGCAAGCAAAACTGGCTGGAGCTTGCTGTGAAAGAAAATGTAAGGACCACGCTGGTTGGTGGGCTGGAGAGTGCTTTAATTTCATTGGTGTTTGTGGCTTTCCCCTGGAGCTCTACGATTGAGTCTATTCACATTCTTAGGAGATTGACTTTTCTTCTAGAAGTCCTACAGTATAAGGAGCTGCTGCTGCTGCTCTTCATTCATTTGTTTGCTTTTAAGCATCTTTATAAACTTCCTGTGACCTCCTTCTTTCATGGGGAAAAACTGGAATTTGTTTGGATAGAGGAAAATATTCAGCATAGGTGAGATTTGGCTAACTTCTCATGTATCCTTCAGCTGAACCTTGTTACTCACGTTTTAATTTTGGTCTTTAATAAGTCAATGAATACTGCACTTGAAAACAGTTACCTGGATTTACAGTGAGAAGAAACAACTTCAGGTCATGTTCACAAAGCATATATTGGCTAAACTTGATTTAAACATAACTATGTCTACTATTCAAAACAAACACTAAATTGTGAAAGTTATTAAACAATATTCTAACAAAATTTAGCATGATTCTTTGGAAATTATTCCAGAAAACAAAGAATGCAATAGTGAAAGCAGTTCTTTTTTTATGAGGGTTTTTGAATCCAACTTTTGGATCTATATTTTCTATTAAACATTCTAGGATGTCTTAAAATATTTAATATTTTATTAAATTATATGACATTTGAATTGCTATATTCTACTCCTTAGAAGAGAATGCTATTTTCTAGCAAACTTTTGCAGCTTTTATTCTGACTGTTAGGCAAGTTACACTTAAGTGGTATTAAAGAAACTTTCCTTTAAATCCTTTAAACCTGTTCCAGTAGTATGTTTAAAGGGTGGTGTTAATTATTATGACACCCTTGAAAGAGTTTTTATGAAAGTGAAAACATCTCATAGCAAGCATCTGGTGAAATGCAGTTCAAAATGTGTCTGTAATCCCTTATGTTTCTGAAATACCAAGAATACTTGGAGGACTTGAAGTGCCCAGAGTGTCAGAACAAATGGATTTCTCTTTGCATAAGCAATGGTTTGTGTGCAGAAGTATAGTTGTCAAAGGACTGTCGAACGCTTCCATATTTATTGCCTCCCTGGCCAGAGAAGTGCAAGGGCTGGCCCAGGGACCACCTTCTCTGTTATGTCCAGTTTCCTTGTGTCTTTTCTTAGCCTCCTTGTGTACCTGTAGAACTAGTGGACCCAATTTGGCTCCTAATGTTTGCAAAGCTTTTTAAGTCTCAATGCTAAAAAGTTATGTTCATCAAAGCATGAGTCAGAATTTATTTAACTTCCTGTTTTTTACATATATTAGTGATCTTTTTAACAAATATTTAGTAATTAGCTAAGTCTAATTATAATCTAGGCAACAGTAGTTTGTTAATTTCTTTGGCATATTTCCGTTTTATAGTATGATTATAAATGAGGTTAAAACCTGATGCTGAACATGTATTAGGGAAACTATTTAAATTCTGTATTCATATCCTTATTTTATTATACAACAAAGTTTTGAGGATTCCTAGGTCAAAATGAAGAGCAAGTTCCCAAGTGCTATTTACTCAAGAAATGTGCAATGAGAAAGAATCGAACATTTGTCCTGCTCAGCTTACAGTTTAATTAAGCGCGAAAAAGCAAGGAGTGGCAAAGAGTGTTGGTGGAGAGTAGAAACAGGCATGTAAATATGTAGGTACGCATATAATCTTTTTTTTTTACTTTTCTGTATATATAAATGTCATTCTAAGAAAGTGCTGGGGTCAGGAGAATAGGTGAAGAACATGCTTTAAAATAGGAAGAGCCCATATTTTTGCCTGATCCATCTTACTGATTTGTTAAAGGATGGTTTTGATTTGCAATTTATTTTCTCTTGTGTTTGTGTGTCATCTCCTAAACATAAACACCAACTGTATGGCAGATAAGTACCACTTTATTTTGTTTTTCTCAGCTTCTGTTGATTCATGTATTGCTTTTTATAAAAATATTTTCCTAAAAATAGTGGCATAATCAATATTTGTTATGGTTAAGATAGTTTTTCAACGTGTTAGTCATTCTCCCAGATGACTTTTTCCTGCCGTGTCCAAAATTACTCACTTCTGGAAAATTCATCATATAAACAATGCTTTTCTCATCCTGGTATTGAAAAAGTAAAGTTGTGTGAAGAGTTACAAAGAATAAATAAAGTATCATTTGGGGAGGATTTATTGTATGGAGGTTGATGTTTGTCTCCTTAGGCTGTTTACTGCTTAGGAGAAGAACTCTAGATGTGTGGATGAAAATTCAGAATAACTTCACTAAAGTCAGTGGCATTATTTCAGTGTGTGTTGGTGTTACTAAGATTAGATTTTGGTAACTTACTGTTTCATGTATTTTTCACAATGTGAGATATGCAGTTGCCATTTTGGTAATCATGCATACATTCACCAAGAATTTTACCAGGGCCATGTCATGTAAGCAGTCTGTCTGCTATACTATTTCTTGTCCTAGTCTGTTTAACTGCTGACTCCATCGATGAGCGTTTCATGTGTTTGTTCATGTCTTTTTTTGAATGATACATCAATGATGACATTTTAATTGCTCTACAAGCTTCAGTATATGTTGCTGCTGTTAAAGAAAATGTATTTGCATCTCTTTAATGAAAACATCTGGGGGAAATGCTGATCCTTCTGTTTAAAAAAATCTTTCTTTGAATATTCAGCTTTGAGGAGTTACAGGCAACATTCCTGTACGTGCAGATGGAAAAGACACAGAAAAAGACTAAAACATGCCAAAATGTTATTTCATCTTGGAAGTCACCACTCATTCAAAATTAGATAATATATTTGGCTTTATCTCTTTAATTGAATTAGTTAGGAGTCCTTAAATTGGACATTAATGTACACAGAACCATCCTTTCTTATGGAAAAATCACAAAGGGAAAAAATGCAGTTAGCTTCCTGAATATTTATGCCTTTGTAGAAAGAATATTACTCTTAAGACTGAAACTAGTAGATTGTTTAAAAAGTCTAAGATGCTCAAAAGTTTGCAGAGAAAGTAGGCGGCCATCTGACAAATATGGTAGTTTGGCAAAGTTTCTGCCCCAATGGTATTCGCTTGGCTACCTTTCCAGAGTGGCATCATGTATTCCTGAAATGTTTACTTTCTGTGGGTTTTGGGCGTATCTACCCATTCAGATTTTCTGAGATGCAAAAGATATTAACTTCTTCATGTACACGTACTTTAAAAGTTCCTATTGACAGTGAAGTGGACCAGTGTGCTCCCACCACCCAAAGGTTTCAGCCTATAAGGAGTATCAGTAAGGTCTTGAGAATGGGCGAGCGTGTACCTCCCTGCGCAGTTCTGCACCACAGGCACACATAGCATAGTGCAGCTCTATATGATTTTGTAAACTGAAAAGCATAGTTTTCAGCAAGCTGTCTTGCTGAAATTATCAAAATTGTTGGATGATCTATAATTATAATTTTCTATCTTCATCAGGTGAATTGCAAATTTTTTTCTTTTAGAGGATGCGGATGCTTTGCAAATGAATTCTGAAAAGGAATTGTACAAAGGAATCAAGTTAATATCTTGAAAGTCTTATGTGTATGTGATGCTGATATGCCGGTAAATTTACATGGTTAATAGTGTAGGAAGAAGCGCAAAAAGCCAAGATGTCCCAGAATACAGTTGAACAATCAGTAATTTTTATTTCTTTTTTAAAGTGGTAGAGACAGTGACTGGAACAAAAGAGAATGAGAGCTATGCTTGTTCCTCCTGTTCTGATTTTATGCTGGTTGTCCTTGCTCTGTTGTGCTAGAAATAGCTATGGAAAGCAAGTAAGATTTCTAACAGATTTCTAAGATATGTGACACCAACCTTCTCTGACAAATGTTTTTCCTCGCATTTGTGAATGAATGGAAGGAGAGCAGTTTGCAAATACTGTAGATATCGGTCAAGATCATCTGCAGTTGACTGTAATTTTTTTTGATTAATTCTTCGTTGCTCTTGTGTGATTTACAAGGATTTGCTTTTGAATTCAGTATTTTTGCTTCATACACGCATTCATTTACACCTGAAATTTGATAATGTATGTTCTTCAGATCAGTGAATAATCTGCAATTCTCTTATGAAATTTGCTACTCTAAAAATTTTGGTGAATTGTTGCAAAACAAAGGGATATCTGTCTTGAAGGCTATCTATGATTGATTCATAAGCTGAACAGCACGAGTTACAGTGATATTGAATTGTAATCCCAAATTCATTTTAGTTAAATTAAGTGAAATAGTTCATCAGTGGCTGCTTTCCTGGTGAAGTTTGGTTAGGTTTTTTTAACCTATGCTACTTTAAAGAGTGGATGAGTATCCCTTGCTAAATCATATTTGCAACATATTAAAAGAAGAAGAATAACAAGTTTTGTAATTTACAGAGGAATGAGTAATTCTTCATCTCCTGGTCTCAAACCTGATTAATTTGCTATATCTTTTGATAGTTTCCATTTTTCTTTCTTTTTTAATCATTTTTCAAATTACAAATTGTTCTAAAGCACAGTAAATTAAAGCCAGTTGATCCCTTCACTTGGATTTTATATCCAACTTTCATTTTAAAGAATAACCTTAGGTTTATGCATATATGACTAGGAATGGATTCAGTTTCATAAAATTACATGAAAACATAGTATTGAAGGATGCAAAATCACCTTAAAAAAAGTTGTTAACAAATTCAGCATAAATTTTGAGAATTATATTGGCTCTCTCTTTGGTCCAATACAGTGATAATGCAATTCCCAGATAGCTAGCAACTGCTTGTAGGAAAATGTTTAAGATATTTTTTATTGTTAGATTTTTATACTCACTGGAATTGTTTCTATGTGTTGTTATTATTTATGAGTAGAGAGCTCTACAAGGTCTCATTCTGCTACTGTTATAAAAATGCATGGTGAGCCTGACAGCTGGGAACATTGATGCCACACAGTGTCTCTCTATCAGTGGCATCTGGATGTGAGATTGGCCTCCTTCCTAGGCTGTTGGCTAGCTGCACTGCTGCCTGCTCAGATGTATCTGTACTAAAGCATAACAAATTTACATACATTTTGCATAAAGCTTTCAAGCTATTACTTCTATGTTTCAGGTTGCAGACTGCTACACTGAAGATTAATCAGAAAACAAAAGTATTATACCTGTCAAACTATTACTCACAAAATATATTTTAATCTCTGTGCATTTTTTATAAATGGATCACTTGAGACTTTTATATTTCTGGTGCAGGAATAAATGAAAATGGGGAATGGAATGACACATTGGTAAAAAAATTTAGAGATAATGTTTTCATAAAGTGTAGACTGGAGGTTATTCCCACCTTCTTTTCATTATTAAAGGGCAAATATTTTATGTACTTAAACTGTTATTCAAGTGGTGGGTCTTGTGGAGCTAGTACTCATATTGTTTTCTCCCTAAGTTCCTCCTCTGTCTTCATTTCAACTGTAAAAGAATAACTGGGAAGTTCATGGAAAGTTATTTCACACTGAGAGGTTATCAGATGACCTAAATGCCATCCATTTATGAAGCCCTTTCCCACAGTTATCTACATCCGAAGGAAGAGCTTATGCAACAGTTTATGCTTAAAGGCAGGTTTGTAATCAATCAGGACCAAGAAATGAAATCTTTCTTTTCTGCTGTTGTTAGAAAACATTGAAATGGAAAAAACATCCTGTTGATTGATATAGATGTACGGCTGGGAGTCTGGTAGGAGAAGCAATGGGCCAGTTTCATGTGTTTAGGGGTTTCCACTAAAGGTTCAAATGATTGGAGTTTTTCGTGCTGTAGGCAGGATATATATTGTCATTTCTCTCTGGGAACTGACATAAGCAGTAATTTCTTTGCCTGTTTTTCCTTCCCATGTCTTCTGATATACTACATGATATAGGTAAATCTCTGCATGTAAAATATATTTAATTACATTTATTTAATTACTTCTGGATATATCCAGAAGTTGTTCTGAGGAAAATATTGAGCTTTATTTTTCTAACAGACCAATCTTAATGCATAATGTATCTGAGCTCTCATGTGGACAGAGTGATGTATTAGGTATACCTGACCAACTATTAGATTATTTCACATGCACATGTGAAAGTCTGAAGTCATGACTTCTGGTTTTTCATTTTTATTTGGCCCAGTAAAGGACTTGTTAGAAGACAGTGACATTACTTCAATGTTTGAGAATGACATTGGCTTGGTGGCAAAATCTGCGTTTACTGGCTTTTCTGAATCTGTGTTCATGTCTTTCCACTTGCTATGCATAGGCTTTCTAATACATGTCTTTTTGAATAAGAATATATGTTTTACCTAATCAGCATATCTGTAACCATGCATGAGGATGAAAAACGTGTTTTGTGCTATCCAAAGAGTATCCTGATATAGCTCTGATTGTATCTGGGAATTGATTAGATCCTACTGTGCTGAGCATAGAGCAATCCCATAAATGGATAGATTTCATGCCTCGTTATTATATATTACAGGAATTTTGTACGTCTAAATTAATGAGATCTAAATTGTCCTTCAGTAGAAATCTGTGCATCTTTGGTGGTGGAACGAAAGAAATACTGATTTCCCATAGCAGTCAGGTATATGTCGTAACCACTGACATAAGAAAGAAAACCAAGTTGACTCAGAATTACAGGCATTGAAAATGTATCTATACAAATATATATATGTATATTTATACAATATTTATGTTTTTCTCTGTGTAGGCTTATATATGTACATATTTAAGTTCCTTAAAAGAATATTTGGGAGAGTTGCTATGAGCTAGGCATGGAACAAAAGATTTGTGACTTCTAAATTTGTCTGCAGTTTTGAACTCTGCTAGGTCATCTTGTCAAAACACAATTTTGAGCTCTGAAATAAATGAACAGAAGAGAAACAAACATACTGAATTGAAACAGTCTTCCAGTGTTGTCAGATAATTACCAAAAAGAAAGTGCCTACACTGGAAATATCAATAACTGTAATGTGCGAGATTTGTTAAAACACGCAAACTCGCTCTCCACTGACTGTCACTAATATTTATTCGTCCAGTGACTGTTAATCACACCAAGTTTACAGTCCCGTATAGCACCTGTCACAGGTGTTGATCATTAATCAGCTATTACAGCAGTTTATTCTGCTGCTGACAACTTGCAATTTTCTACTGATTCAGCTAGTTTGTCAGGTGGGAATTATGGCATAGCACATGTGACAAAACACATCACACATTTCTCTCTCTCTCTCTCTCTCCTCTCTCCCCCCCTTCTTTTTTTTTTTCTTTTTTTTTTTTTTTTTAAATTTTCAGGCTTCTCTCTCTTCCTCTCTCTCCCCCTTTTTAGACAAACAATATCTGGGAACTCAGAAGTAATAAGGCGGAATGTATAATTAATTACCCAGCTTGCTCTAATTAGGGATGAATAAGTTGTGTCCCTCTCATCATCACAAATGTGGTGATGGGTAATACCAGTTTATGCTGTATTAACTGCAAATATGCAATCCTTCTGAGAGCACTTTTGTTGATGAATTTGATGAATGTGACAATAATTAGCAGAGACAGATGAGAGCTAAATTACTACTGACAATGTAATGCTATCCCGCTCGAGGGTCTGAGAATGTGGCAGGCTAACATGGCAGGGACCAGGGCCTCGTTTCTAATTAATAGTCATCTTTTTTTTTTTCTTGCCAGTGGGGGGAAAAAAAAAGGAGGAACGGTAATTGTTTTCGTCAAAGGCTGCAGGGAGTTATCAGGGTAATAAAGTTAATTAGCAGAACAAACATCCTTTCACTGCCTTACCAGATTGAGGAAAAGAGGGTAATTCAAACTGCAGAAAGATATGACTAGATGAGATGATAAGGAGAAAAATTTTACACAGGAGGCTAACAGAGAAGAATCAATTTTTTCCTTCATTTCTTTTGGCTTAGTCCATGGAAAGGAATTACACGTTCTCTTCTTTCAGCCCATAAAGTTGCTTATGTATAAAACTTTATTGTTATGATTTCTGCAATGGATGGGAAATGAAGTTAAGAAAGATCATATTACATTGTTCAGTTTTTTCAGGGCCTTCCAAATAGCAATTGTTCTGTTACATTATGTGCAATTTCCTTTTTATTAAAGTGACTTTTCCTAATATCCACGGCACTGTATTGATCTCATAATGTTTTTCAAAAAGAAACCTGTTTTTACTTCGTCTCCAGGTCTTCAATGGACTCATTGAGTGTGGCCATTGTACTAGGTTCTGAAGTAGCTAGCTCAGAGTTTGAATTAGTTGATGGATTTCTTTGAGCAGCATTTCTTTTACTATCCTCTAGTGTAAGTATGAAAAGAAGGTCCTTGTTCCTGCCAGCGTTAATGCATGTGACTAGCTTTACGCATGAGTAGTCCTATTACATTTGCCTCCATTCAGTTACTTGTACACATAGGCAGGGCCAAGGTCCGAAAGGAGAGACTCTTTCAAAAGTAGTAACACTGAGGTTTTTAGGTTACTTTGGATGGCAGTTCTTATTCTCATGTATTTTCAGTGATGTTACCATTTCTCTTGCAAGGTTTTGGCCTACCTCCATGATATGGCTGGCATCGTACTGTACTATGTTAGCACAAACTATTCATACATATGGGCTTCCAACAGATTTTGTAAACCCAGAGGGATCTATCAAAGCAAAAATGTGTTCACATGAATAAGGTATTGGAAAAATTACTGCAGAGTTCCAAATTAGGGTGCGTCAGCTGCTCTGAGATGTCTGACCATGTTACATGCTTTACTGTCCATGGTAAATATGGGGTCACTAAATGTAGTCTACTGTCCAGGGAGACATAAGCAATCTACCTTGCATTTACTGCAAAATAAAAGTGAAAGGGTAAGTAGTGACTAAAGACCAGGTAATATCCTGTAAGTTTACACCCTAGGTTACCCAATGATATAGTGTGCCTCTGTCTGTACCTTTGGTTATAGCTATTACATTATCCTCTTAAACCAATGCAAAATAACTTCTGACAGAGATGGTTATTCATCTTCTGGCATGTGTGGTGGACTGCAGTGTGGGACTTTCATGTAAAGATTCTGTGGGTCACAGCAAGCTGCAGGGCTCTTTCTTCCAAAGAGAAGAGGAGGAGATTCAACTGTCTTAGACTGCACAACATTGAAACAGGATCCCAAACCTGGTGGGTGATCCAGGTCTGATATTTTGATATATGTGATAGCCACAGTATATCCAATGCAACGAGAGAGCTCTGTATTTCTTCTGCCAAGCAGCCTCTTCCTTCAACATAAGCAGAATGACCGAGAGATTAGGACTAGGAAAACTCTTGGTGAAATTTAGTTATTTGTTAGAGTTTTCCTGTGTGACTGCACCCAAATTCCTTAGGTTGACCTTCTGAACTCCATGTAAGCCTACTGAACTTAACATCAGTAAAGCAGGACTTTCAGCCTTTGTCTCTCTGGATCTCTCTCCCCTTTAATAGGTAATAACATGCCTTGCCTTTACCTGCATCTACTGAATGTAAATGCACAAAGATTGTGAGGGTCTCAGTAGTGGAAACATGTCTTATAACTACTTACAGTAGACAAGGACATAATCCTAAGAAAGTTTTCCATGAACTTTTCTCTTAACTGAAGAAGATTCAACTTCTGTAATCAGTTACTGTCTCTTCTATGCCACTTTGTGTCTCTTAGGCTGACCTGAGCCAACCCTTTCTCAACCATTTCAGTCAGTGATTTCTTTGTCCTTTTTCCTCACTGTGCTCATCTCTCTACTATTTTAACTTCCCTTTTCCTTTTTCTTTATTCTGGCAGCTATCAGGTGGCAACTTGTGCTATGTCAACAGTACTGGCAAATGCAATTATTATAATTGGAGCTGCAAATCAGTTTCATTTGTAATTATGTTGGTGACACTTTTTCTATATTTGTTAACAGAACTTGTAAAGGAGAGATAAAATATAGAACAGAGATTAGATAATGTTTTTTTCATGGTTTGTTAAGCATGTGTTGGCTACTGCAAGGGGCTGCATATTTTAATAGGCGCGGAACTGGAATACTTGGACTCTGGCAGAGTGGTTGAGGCAGTATGAAGCTGCTCAGGATCAGATGCTTTTCCACAGTCCTGGTCTTGATTAACAGTCTCTGCAGGGAAAACTCACTATCGGGAGGTAAAAGCAGCAAACTATGAGCAAAGTATAATCAAACTATTAAGAAAGAACCGTGCATTATCTACTTTAATAACTCTTCACTGTAAACATAATTAATTTATTAATATAAAGTACTGTAGAGTTGTGTATTCCATATGTTTGCTTTCTGTCTTCAGACTCTAAATGATCAGTGGAGAAAAATATAGAACTCCAGTGGCCATGGTATTTTAGAATCCCACAATTTAAGGCTGACTTTAACATTATCTAAGTAATTTAAAATGTCCTCTTTGCAGAAGACTTTCTGCTTCTGCCTGAGTGCTCTGTTACTGCAGGATCAATACTAAAGGCATTACTGAGTGTGGTACCAAAATACTGCAGTGAGGAGTCCATAACGTGGAGTGTAGCGGAGCTTCTTAGACACATCAGCAATTGACCTGAAGGTTTTTCTGTCTGTGCAAACCCACTTTTAAGATCATCCAGTTGTTCTACCTGTCTTTGAAACCCTCCACAGCATTACCCTACACCACACTGAAGCTTTCTGTCCACTTGCTGAGTCCTGCATGACTGTGCCTTGCCCTTTTTACCTGCAGTTGCCCAGTCACATCCAGTTGCTTCCCCCGTCCATTCTCCTCTTTGCCCAGTTATCAGCTTCTCATATGCAGAGTGCAGCTTCTTCTCTCCCAGTCTCTATCCACTAAATATTTTTTTTCTTGATATTATGTGGAAAGTCCCTTCCTCCTCTGCACTCCTGCTTCTTCATTAGAAGATTAGAGAAAACAGAAGAAATACGGGTTTAATATAACATGATTATCAAAATAGTCAGCCACCATCTCAACCACTCTTAGTGTGTGCTGTCTCTCTCTTTTCAATACTCCCATGTCTTTCCATTATAATGACCTAGAGAAAGGGACCACGTGCTTTTCTTTTTGAAAAGTGCCCAGAGTGCACTGCTGTGTGTGCTAGCAGGTCAGCAATAACTGAGAGAATATTTTAGCTCAGTAAGGCTAGTGTTTTCTTGTAGAATTTTTCATTGAAGAGTGGGAAACTACCCTGTCATTTCATTCTTGTTTTTCCTCTCTGGCTACCACACTTGACACTAACTCTGATTTTCTACCTGAAAAGGGATAGAAGAAACCATCCTGTCTAAACCAGCTTGATGTTATGGGGTTCATTGGTTAGTATATATATGCCTCATATTTGTACCTTTTTCACCTGGCTCATGAAGGGAGTATCTCATCATGCTTATTGATCCAGGGATGCTTTGTAGCCATAGATGAACAGTGTTTATGCTTTTAAAATCAGGTGTATGTTTGAATTGTGAGGAAGTTGAAAGTTCCTCTAAAGGTAACAATTCATGGTTTCTCAAAAGAGTCTTTAATAGGAAAAGAGGCTTTATAAATTGGCTGAAGGTGTTTTAATTATGAATCTTACCTTTATTAGTACTTTTGGAAGTATATTTACTGCTGCTGAAATCCTGTTCTGCTGATTTTTGACTGTTTACTCCAGTGAATAAGGTTTGTCCAGAGCATATGGAAGCTTGCTGTTAATCTTAACTCAGATGAGCATAAGAATATAGCTAAACACAGAGGGCTCAAATTAAAAATATTTTTAATGATAAAGTTATTTAGATGTTCTTTTGTGCAACTGAGGTTCTGTAGTGCTGCCTAATGAAATTATAGCACTGCCTAAAATCATTAAAAACTGCATGCAAACAAGTATTTGTACACAAGGTGGTGATGTTAGCAACCAGCTTCTTTTTATTAACAACCCACGATGAATAACAACATATCGTTTTGGCTCTGAGGTATCTTAAGCTAGCTTTGGGTACTTGTATGAGGACAGATCTGAAATATCAGCAAGAAAACTGTGAATTGGTCTCAAGGTATCAATGAAAAATACCTGTGGAGCTTAAAAAGTCTTCATATCTTTCAGGGCTTCTCATTTTCTTATGACATAATTGCACCATGAGAATCATATAAAACTTCAAATATAATGATGGTAAAAGCAATATGTATCAGAAAAGGTAGGTAATGCAACCTTTTATTAAAGATATCTTTCATATTTTAAATATTTCTCATTCTACAGCTAACTGGTTTAAAAATAGCAGCAGTTAAGACTGGCTGGGAAGAAAGGAAAGTCTTTCTTTTTAAACTGACACAGAACAAGGGTAGAGCTAAAACCAAGGAAAGGGGTAATAAATAATGACAACAGATGTTTGTAAACCTTTTGCTCCTGTGTTCGCTGTTTCCATGTGTTTTCTTGTCTTGATGTGCTGTCAGCCTCCTCTCACCTGGGACTAGTGATATCTTATCAAAGCCTAAGCAGTTCCTCTTCACAACAGGCAGATAATAGTGCCTTTCAATTTATCATACTAGAACTCTAAAAGAACCATGGGAACGATTGGTCAGGTGACAGTTTGATGGACAGTTTGACAGCCCTTAAAGCATCATGGGAAATGGTTGTCACCTGATTTTTCAGAGCAACTAGGGAGATAACCTTCAGCATGACAGGAAAAACAAAAATCTGAATATTTGTGTAGGGTTTGCTAACAGCCGTAATGCTCACTTAAGTGATAATGGGGATGAATTTAGACTACTTGAAATGGAGTTATCTGAGCTGGGATCTGTTTAGCCTCTAAATGTTTTGGACATCTTTAGTTGCTTTTCAACACTTTTACTGAATGTGTAATTCTTCAAACAGAGATAATGTAAGGAGTGCAGATAGATTATTTGTTTTGTATTTTGTCAAGCTCTCCACACAACATGTATATTGTCTGCTGAATGAAATCAGAAAATCTCCTAAAAAATTTTACTTCTTGCTTTGCACGTTATTTTCTGACTACCCAAAAAGCCAGTCCTTACTGTGAAATTAATATCTCTTTCTGGCACTATGTTAGTGTAAACCAGACAGATGTTTGCACCTGAAATCACCCTCACAATGGCCACTGCTGTGGACTCCTGCTGAGATTAACAAACAGGTCAAATATTGACCTAACAAAGACAATATCCTACTCTTAGGTCAAGATTAAGGCTTTTGAAAGGGAAGTGTGTAAATCCTGGCATTGCTGCCACCCTGGTTTTACTGCTGTGGATAAATTCAAGATGCAGTTTTCTAGGTAATGTGGTTCTGGTACTTCTCAGAAACACTGAAAATAAAAAATCTTGAAAAATAAGATCACAGCTCTAGGTTGTGAAGGAGAAACTGGATGGCAAAAATGGTTGGATGGCAAAAATGATTAAGCATTTGTTTTTATCTCCAAAATCTAGATATATGTTGCATCTGTGATACATTAAATCAATGTAGAGGTCTCACCATCGTCCTCCAAGAGGAACAGAGGAGGTTGACGTGCTGGATGCACTCCACTTGGGAAAAGCCTATAATGCGAATCAACTGATCAGTATGATCAGGAGGAGATGCTTTGGAAACCGTTCCTATACCTATTCTGAAACTACACAGCTAGTTTGAGAAAGTTATGGAAGTTTCTCACCTTTTTTTTTAATTGTATTTATTTGCACGTTACAGACTGTTTCTGTCTGATTCTCACCCCATCAATCTAACCAAGATGCCATTACATTCCTTCACTCTTCTCTTTGTATTTATGTCCACATTGCCTTCAACCAACTTTTGCAGTCTTCCACTTATGTTCTGTCAATAAGTCTTTGGTTTCAAGGTCCTGAACAACGGAGCTCTTCTTGCAGCTCTTTTCTCTTTTTGTTTTCTATTCCCTCATCTCCATTTTCTCTGTTGCATGAAAAATGACAAATACAACTCCTTCTGACTTCAGAGACTTGCTCTATGCATCTTTCAGCTAGTACTCTGCCATCTTTCCACTTTAAAGTCCTTCTTTTAAAGCCTGCTTGAACCCCTTTTCTAGTGAAGTTTGTCAACCACGTTTCTTCCACAAGAAGACATAATAGCAATACTGTTATTCACTCTCTCTCTCCTGAGGGAGAGACTGTATAGACACATATTTATGATCACTGACTGAAACAGAACAACACATAAACGAAGTAAAGAGGAGGGTTTTTCAGCATTAAATATGATTCTCTCCTTCTTGTCTTTCCAGAGGCAAATTTTAATATATCAACAAAAGTTTAACAAGCTGCAGACGCTGTCAGAGTTCTGCCATTAGAAATATCAAAATTTCATTCAGAGCATACTTAGTATGCTATGTAGAATCTATTTAGTTAAATTATAAATAAAAACATCGTTGTCCAGATAATTTAACATATTTCCTATTATAACCATAATCTATAACTAGGATTTTTCAGTGAAATTTATGTATTTCATAATCTGAAGCCATCTTCTTATTGAGATTGCAGTTTAAAAATAACAGTTTAAGATGTGACTGTGTGCAAGCATGCATAATATGTCTACACACACATCCCACTCTACACTGAGTATCAGTTTAGCAAGGTACAAGATAATTGCATGCTGGTTATGCCTGTGGATGTCCACAGTACTCAACAATACACTGGCTTTGGGCAGGCCATGGCAGATGGTGTGTTTGGATGTGGGTTTTTCCAGATGAAGGTAGAGAAATCTCTCTTTAGGCTTTCACAGCTTGCCATGTAAATACTATTGTTCCAGTCAGCTCTGATTTATATCCAAGGCTATGGTAAGATAAAAAAGGGCCCTTACCCTTCTGTCACAAACTCCTCTTTGTTGAAGTTTCTTTTGTCAAATAGCTCATACTCTGACTCATCTTTTTTCAATACTGTGTTTAGTTTCAGAACTCAGTACTGTTTTACTCAAAATATACTTTAATTGCAAAGTTAGTATTTCCTGAGTAAAAATTGCAGACTTACTATTTGCTTTAGATTTAGTATTTTAAATAGATTTAATATCATTTTTGTATATCGGTACTGAAAGAAATCATCTAAGTTGGGCTTTTCTACATTGCTTTTTTTAAATAATAGTAAAATCTCCTACTGTAAATGAGTTTAACAAAATATCTCTGAGTGTATCCACAGCTTCTATAGAATGTAAGTTGCAACTGAAGGTTTTTCCCTCTGCATTTTTGCAAACAAACAATGTGGTTGTCAGAGAACCTAATCAGTATTTGAGCTGACAAACAACCAAACAAAAAAGGTATTTAGCAGGGCCTCTGATTTCCCTAATGACAGAATATACCCATCAAGGAAACTCGGTAGCAGCTGCTCCATTGTGTTAAAGATTTGAAGATGTCTTCGTTTTGAAAAACTTTGGAGGGTTTTCTTTACTTTCACCAGAGAATATGTAAAGAGGCATTTTTATTTCTTTTTGGTGCGGGAAGAGAGAAATCAGCTGATTTAGCCAGCTTAATACTGCTTTCTGTGACTGTATGTACCAAGTTCTTCAGTTTCAAAACTACATCTTGAGTGTCAATTGTGATCAGATAATTGCTGATAAGAAATAGGACTTGCTCACTGAGCTCTCACATAACATCCATCTGGGAAAAACTCCGTCGTACACCTTGGAGAAAAGAGGAAACTCCTCCTCTGGTTATCAGAGACAGTTTATTTCCTGTACTTTTAACACCCATCTTCTTTGAATATTAATTATTTTATTGTGTCTGCTTTTAGAATTTAAGTCTATAATATCCATTGCCATAACGTGATGAGGCTTCCAGATAGTTCTAATGAAACATACAATATTAGCATGTCTGGGTGAACATTTAGATCTGTTTTCCCCTTGAGGTGGAAAATTGATCTTATGTTAAACAAGATAGATACTGGTAAGAACACCAATATTGAGCTCAGCTGAAATCAATGTTTTCTCATAGCTGATTACAGAATTCTGTGAGTAGCAGCTAAAGGAACTCACTAATAAAAAGATGAAGACTTGAATCATCTGGGTGAAGAGAAAGAGTAGAGAGAATTGGTGAACTGTAAAATCAGAGTGAATGAATTGGACAAGAGAAGGAATGCAGGATAAGCCAAGAGTAGTCAATAAAACTGAGACGGGAAACAAGTGGTCAAGGAGAACGAAACAGCAGATTAGAATGGCTTCGGTGAAGAACAGCTGTGTTGAAAGTAATAAGAATAAAAATTCCCATTCAAAATCTGGAACTTTGACTGGGGCAGAAAAGCTTGTCTGTCATAGCCTTCATCCTGGAATTTTACGCAGTGTTCTAGTTATATTGACTCCATGACTTCCATGTATTATGGAGACACAGGCAGAGACTCCAGAGATACTATGGAGACATGGACAGAAACTCCAGAGGTCTGTTATGCCTCTCTCAAATTGATAGCAGTACCTCATATCCAAAAGAATCAGAGTCTTCAGAGAAGTCTGGGAGAACAATGCCTGCAATGGCAGCAGGAGTTTACCCAGAAAATGAAAGACTGAAAGGAGTTTCTGTGTTAAATCATTGTGTCACAAGTAACAATTTTCAGACTGTGAAATTTGTAATACGTTGGCAGAATTAGATATGCTTATATTCAACTGGTGATGGTGGCTTGCTATGTTCTGAACTTGCGCTGGAATTAGAGTGAATTCTCACTTATCATCTGTGCAGCCAGGATGTCTGCAGTATTGGTCGCACTTAGGAATATTTGGAGGAGAACAGGAGAGCTATTCACCAAATAAAGCACTTGACTACTTAGTCATAAGTGCTGATGATGCCTTATAACACTTTTACCAGTCAAGAAGAGTATAAATAGGATTCATGTATCTTGGATGTGTATTATTTAGAATATTTGGCACTTTGTGAGTGTACTGAGTTTTAAAAGAAGAATAGAAGCAGCATTTGTTTGCTGGCATAGGATGCATCCTCACAAGAGGAGCTTTGTGAGTGTACTACCTACCATCTACCTGTTCTTTTGTGAAGTACTTCACTACTGCTTTTCAGTGTTTGGTGTTTCGCTGGTGACCTATAGACACTTAGCTATGTGATGAAGCATTGTCTACCACAGACAGCTCAAAGGACTTGGATTTGTAGTTTCGGTAAGAGTTGAGCTGTGAAAGGCATAGGCACGTCAAAGCGGATGACTTCCTTGCCATTTCAGTCTTTGTTTCCTATTGTTGCTGTCAATGCTCCTGCATTGCTCTCTTCATCTGGCATATATTATGAGAAAGTAATGTATATATATTTTATATGAAAGACGTATATATTTTATATGAATAGATATACAAGTCCCCTAGATTCTTATACAAAAATTCTTTAGGATTTATTATAGGAGTCCTCAGAATTGGATTGAGTTGACAGGTCTGCTTGAGCGATAGAAAATTCGGAGTGGTCTTAATAAGGCGATCATTTCCCCAAAACAGTGACTACATTGTCAAGTCTTGTTTGTTTACACCTAATCAGGAAGTTAGGGTCAAAATTTAAATAAATCTACAGGTTCACCCGTATCTGCTTTTTCAATTGTGAGGAAAATGATTGAAGTAATGCATTTGGGGAATTTTACAACTTTTGCCTTATCAACACCCCCATCAGTAAGAAAGTGTTAGTGAGTTCATTTGTGAACTCATTATTGTACCATGAAGTGGACACAAAATCTGTATTAACTTATTGCTAGAATGCTGAATTTAAATTAATTTGTCTTAATTGAGACACCTTTTTTGGATTTGATATTTGAAGATAGGATTAATTCACAGCCATCTGTTATCTTATCTTGCTTTGGTTAATGGTAGGCCGAGCAGTTTGGGGAAATTAAATGAACAGGCACAGGGGTCACTGTCATTATCTGGATCATTTCATGTGATGCAAATTAAGTCAGGTACATCACTGCAGCTAATACAGCATATAGTTCATTTAGTGAAGGCTCTTGCATTGATCAGTTTTAATTTTAGTTCAGAAGGCTCATATTGCTCTCTTCAAGGCAATGTCTTAGGTACTAGTCATGTGCAAAGAGTAGATAGTAGGTCTGGTAGCTACTTTCTTTTGTCTCTTCTTGATTCTTTAGGCAGTTCTTGCAGATTTGGGGTTTGGTAGGGAAACAGGCATATTGATGTTCTGAAGGGAAGAAAGGTTTCCCAGTTAGCCAAATATTGTTAACGGTTGGACTTGATGATCTTAAAGGTCCTTTCCAACCAAAACGATTCTATGATTCTATTAGCTGCAATTGTGCAACTTCTTTGCTGCTGTAACAGGAATTGATATACAGGAAGGTGATTTAATTCTCAAAGTGGTAGCGGGAGTGCTAGAAGCACAGCAATATAGGGATGACAATAAAGTGATGTTAAATATATTGAATTCAGAAAGTGATAATTACTATGCAAATTTCAACTGTGAATCTGCAAACACTTCAGTGGCCCAGTTACACTTTATTGTTTACTTTCCATTTATTTTCATATTTAGGGGCATTTCTCACTTGCTTGGCCTCTAATACTCAGATTTTCTTGCCAAAAGACTAAACGTAAGATTTTGATTTTTTGCTTCATTTTACCTGTCTTTCACCACTTCGGTGATGAAAAGGAATCCAAGAGCCAGTGCGAAGCAGTTCCAGAGCATGATAAATATCCTTCAGCAGAGATGAAAATTAGGCTCTGACACATTTCTGGCACAAGCAGAAACTTTCAAACAATGTTGCTGTTATTATTTTGCTTATGAGGAGAAGCTTTTACTATAAGACTAAATCACTTATCAGACATTTAATTAAAACTTCAGTGCTTTGTAAGGTAGAAATCTTCTACTTAACAGAGACGGGAGCTGAAAAATTAAGTGACTTAATCAGTGCCCTGTAGTGAGTCTTCAGCAGTTCTTGCACTCGCATGCAGGAATCCTGCTTTCCAGTCTCATCTGCTTAATATCTTCCTTCTCATACTGACTGTCGCTATATCAGTTCCACTGGCATTATCCCTGGCTTGTACCTGTTTTTCAAGGATCAGCTCTAGTTGTGGATGTTTCATTAGTATGTTCATATTTTATTAGCTTTCGCTGCAAATGGCCCATGCAAGTATTTTAATGTTCTCTTTCCTTGACTAAATAGTTTAAGGCTACACCGAATGTATTAATATTATTATTATTTTGCTAATGCACTATATTGCGTATTTGATAGTAAGCAGTTTCACATCTGTGGCTGAACGATAGAAGCTAAAGCTGATATGGATTTTCTATTTTCCATCACCCCGTATCATTTGTAAACTCTTTAGTTCTGTAAAAGATCTGCTTTAAATAAATAAATGTATCCTGACTAATCCTCTTTGAATAAGTGGAAAGCATTTAATCCCATGATTCTGTAAATCCAGGGTAGCTGTCAAATTGTGTGTTCATTTTTCTGTATTATCTAAATCAGTTTGTATCAGATCTTTCATTGACAACAACAGTTTGTTATTTGGATTAAACACCTCTCATGCTCTATAACCTTTCATTTAAGAGTCATTTGCATCCCTTTTTTTGGCTGCTACTTCAATCATCTGTATTTTAACAGTTCTTTAGGAATATTTGCTGCTAAATATTCACACTGCATTTAAAATTGCTTTTTTTTTTTTCAAATTGCTAACACTTCTTCAAGATCTGAAATTCAAACTATTTTTGTTTGTGTCACCAAGAGGCTGAATTCATTTATCGGTTTTCAATTTAAGAAAATAAAAATAGATGATTCATGAACTTCATTTCAAAATTTTTAAAAGTGGTTCATTAATTGAACAGCAGCTGGGGGGAAAAACTAATCAGCTCATTTCAACTGGCATAGCTCATTATCATTTTGTCTGATGAAATCTTTGGAGGCTGGTTTCATGGGAAATGGATCCTTCATACAGTTGCCCCTCAACTGCCTGGAAAAAGGTCAATTGCCCCCAATACAGTATTTAAAACTCATATTAGGTCATGCACTTCTATTTTTAAATTGCTAGGGATAGAAGCCCTCTTGTTGCCTTTTGACATGAAGGAAATGTTTGGGTTCTTCCAGTTTTTCAAAATAGTTTTTAATGGCTCAGACTGAGAAATACTGATTTCTAAAAACATAGTAAATATGAGATGTCTTGTCCAAGTAGCTGAAACTCTTCTTTCCACTGGTAAATCTCTCAATTTTGGCCACAGGGATGTAGAGGGTTGCATCTCAATTTTAGTTTGCAATATCCGGAGTTGGGCAAGATTTCAGTTTGGGAACCAAGGAGGTTTTGGAGACGGTGCATATAATTCAGGGTTGTATGTTACCTCTTGAACTTTGCAGTCTTAATACCATTGCTGTAGGACAGACCTTGTTTTAAAATATGTTTCCCAATAAAATAATATAGTCTCATAAATGAAAGCAAAAGACGGAGAGTTAAGATTTCTGGATTCTGTTCCTTGGTGTCGTTTGACCTGGGACAAACTTCTTTTGCCTCATTTTGAGACTGTTAAAATGAAACTTTCCTATAACCAGTGTTATGTTGAAGTTAGGTCCATCATTTTTGAAAAGTGCTTTGAAACTGCTACATGAGATGTATGAAAGATGTATATAACTATAGTAGCCGTAATTTTAGTATTAGATTTGTAATGACTTTGCCAGTGCTTAACGTTGCAGTAAAGTAATAAAACTATAACCTTTAGAAAGTAAACTGTAACCATTCTTTAATGTTAAAATATCCAAACACCCTTTTTTTTATACTTTTACTAACTGAAGAAAAATCTTATTATTCAATTGTAGCTTTTGACATTTGATAATAGCATAATTATAGACAGAAAAGCAAAGTCCTTTTTTTATGATCTTGGAGACTAAATAAGTTTATAAAGTAAGATATAAGTGAGTGATTGATTGTATGGTTTCTCAAGTCTGTCATGTATCTGTGAAGTATTTTTCTTTCAAACTGTGCACGCCAGCATAACATAATTCAGGCCATGGATAACTAATAAGAATTTTAAAAGCCCTGTCACACTACTTAGCCAAGTAGTCATTTTTATAAATTAAATTTATTGTACATCTGCTGCGAAGTAATTGATGAAAGATCTACAAATTTTGTAATTAAAGATTGCAAGCATTGAAAGTACTGAAAAATAAATGTTTTGTTTGAGCTTCCACACTGGCACGCATTTTCAAAAAAGGAAAGTAAGGCTGACTATAAAACTAAATTCTAGTTAAGATTGTTTAACTCCAATTAGTATATTAAAATATTTTTCTAAACTTTTTTCACAATAAATATTGGATTTCTTCAAAAAGAAAATCTGTATTTAGATTAAAGGCATCTTTTGCAAGTGATTAGCTTTCTCCAGGAAAATTTATATAAAAGCAATTCCTTTCTAATTTTACTTTACACCGTGGGGGGGGAAATATCTGCTTTAATAATCATACTGTGTATATGTCTTTTGTTTATAAAAGTGTGTGGTACTGCCAGCACAAGGTGAAAAACTTTGAAAAAGTTCTTTCTGCTTCTCAAAATTGTAATTTCACTTAATAATAATGCCAATTCTTCACAATAACATTTCTTTTTATTTGCCTTTTAAATTCTGAACCAATACAGTTTAGTAGATTACATTTTCTAGTTTCTCTCTGCCACCATGAGGGCAAAAATTTGGTTTTCCAGGACAAGTTGTTAACTTAACCTTACCTAAGAGCTGAAAAGTTGACAGCATTTGGTGTGCTTCATAAATATGTGCTAAAACGCGGAGATGCCACGGTAACATGATTAAATCAAAACCTCTGGTGAAGGTTATTGTCTTGGTTTCCATCTGGTTTCTTAGTACTTGAGAGGAAAACCAAGGCTCTTCAATCTTCTCTTGGAAGCATCACACAGGAAGAATGAGACTGTTTGTCCTGTGCAAATAACAAACATTAGCTCAGCCCCCAAACCCAAGCAGTACATATTATTTACATTTAAGATACCATCTTCTGTGGAGTAAACATGGGCTGAAGAATAATTATGGAGCACTGCATTTGGAAACTATTTAAGTGTGTCTGTTTATGTACACACGTGATATGTTTGCTTCATATAATGTGGGTTTTAGCCTCTGCTGCTGCTTAGCCAGACTTACTGGATTTTACAGGCATTTTCACAGACATTTTAGTAATGAATGATCTGCTATGATTTTGTAAATATGTAATCTTATCCTACAAACAAGTACTTTGAGCTTTATGTATTCACCATAGGAAGAAAACTGCTATTTAACTGTGGGAAGATGAACTAGAACTCAGGGATATTGCACAATAAGTCATTAAAGTTGTAGTGCATGGCTCTCAATATAAATTGTCAGTTATACTGTGAGTTTAAGTAATTTGTTGCCATTGATATACAGTTTCATTGTTGCGCTGCTTTGCAGTGAAGTACCTTTTCCCCCTTCTTCCATGAACTCTGTAATTTGATTCTGCCCTTGTATCGGCAGCTCCAGGGGTATGTCTGTTTTACTTTAATTGTGCTCTTTGAAAGACAACTTTATGTTTTGAGATTTTTCTAATGATTTTATTTTACACTGATGTTGGTGATATGAAAAACAAGCTTGAAAAGAATAGAATATAAGTAATCAAGAGTTTTTCAGTTACTTTCTTGGCATAATATGTCAGGGAGTTTAGTATGAACGTAGTTCTCTTCTTGTAATTACCTTAATAATGGATAATTCCTGGCTGGGAGAGCCATATTAGAATCAGTTTCATACTTTGATACAACTGAATTTTATGGACATGACTACCAAATAGTGAAAAGATCATATTTCAAAACCTTCAAGAAAGATTTTTGTCCCATGCCAGTGTTTTTGCAAATAAAAGCCGCTGGAATTGATCTCTTTTTTGGATGCAGGAATATGGCTAACCTAGTTAATTTTTTTATTGCATATTCAGTGAAGATTAGAAGCTGTATTCAAATACTGTGCTTTTCCCTATGCATTGTGTTACTTTAATATAACTTTTTCAGAATTTCAGAACATATTTGGTACAGGAATTATATATTTTGTACTATTGCCTTGGAAGCCCATGATGACAAATTGGTAACGGTCACATGAGAGAACAAAGTGGCTTAAAATGTTCTGTTTGTTCACTAAATATGTATGAATTCTGTAAAGACTACAAATTTCTTGGAAGACTATTTATTTTTGTTACCCGTGGTTTAATACACTTCTTTTAAATGCATGCCAAATTTTCAGCATAAGGTATCTGTAATATGAAGAGTGGAACCTCTTCTACTTCAAATCATGTCACCGATGGGCATCTCTTTATTTCAAATAACAGAAGTGTTCATTTAAGTGCTACTGAGGTGACAGATGCAAGAAGTGTGCTCAAAATCCCTCTTCGAATGGAATTTCAGAGCACTGTAGAAACAAAACTTCTGTATTTTTAAATTTCTGTAATATTCTATTTTTGCTTTCCCATGGTTGTGTTCTTCAATAAGCCAGTTTCAGCATTGCATTTGTCAGGAGCATCAGAGGAATCAGTGTGGCTGATGTTCACAGTTTCAGCTTCGTGTTATCGGCTCCATTAGCTGGGAACTGTCCCTAAACACAGCTCTGCAGCAGTCTGGCAGACCCCCAGGGGTGGCCCCTCCTAGTGTCACCGCAATCACACTGTGTATGAAACACCAGGGATATGGATCCATGGGGTAAAAATGACAGGGACAGATGTGGAGCAGTGACTAAAATAGTGCAGTGTGATGGCTCGGTTAGGTGCTCCGTTGGATAAAATGAAGGGAAGAGCAGTTTTGTCCCAGGGAAGACGTGTTCAGAAAAGATCTCTGGGCTTAAGTTATATCCCTATTTTTCATTTATTTGTTTGCTTTGGTGGGGATTTGTGTAAATGGTAACTTCTTCCCCTTCTTCTAAGCTAATAGCTCTGTGCAGCCCTGGTTGCTGCAGGCAGTGTGGGGGCAGTGTGGGACACACCATGGGGACCTTCCAAGGTCTTGGTTGAATTCCCCAAGGAAACAATGCGATATGTAGGATTTCATGGCTATGAAAGACACAGTATCCAACTACCATGCACTCCTGGTCTAAGCAGTTAACTATGAATTTTAAGGGTGCTTATATGCCCAAACGCTCTCCATATTTAAGTGTTTCTTTCATTTTTACCTACAGCCTTTGGTGGCCAAATCCATACCATAAAACCATCGGATAGTAAAATGCATATTTTGAACTGAATTGACACTTGTGTGAAAATGTTCTATTGACAATAGAGAGGCAAAGTATGCTTTGTAAATCAGCTCCCAGTAGCTTCACTAAGCACTGAGTTGAATTAATGCCTCTCATTCTTTTCAGTTTGCTTTCCCACATTAAATCAGAAACCATGCTTTTTTAATTGAGATTTTTTAGATCCAGTCCTTAGATTTGGTATAGATGAAACTTTGCCAAAGCAGAGAAGGAATGGAAATTTCTATAGTTTACATAAAAATTCAGTGGGCATAATTTTGATGACAAAAGAATGCCCTACGTTCTCTTCAAGAATCCGGAAGTTAAACATGTTGTAAGTAAAAGAAAAAACATAATTTAAAATTGTTATTCAATCTGGGGGGGAAAGAACAGCAAGATTTAGAGTTAAAGAAAAAATTCAATTTTAACCAGGTACAATAGTCATGAAAAATGGATATTTTATGGAGAAAAAGCCCTCATGCTGTTAGGTTTAGTTGGGAATTAAATTTTGCTGTATATTTATGTGGGTTTTTTTCTTGGGTTGTATTTCTTTCATTGTGTTATTTTAAGTTATTTTAAAAGAACCTAGGCTTCTGTATTGAAAAAAATTCATAATAATCTAAATAAATATTTTGTTTTAGATTCTGAGAATTACAGGCTGATAGTCCCCTTTAATGAATTAGAGTCCTTTGAGGATGGAGCTTGTCATTAACACACATCATCAGCTGATGCATTTTAATAATACATAGAGTTGGAAGAGAGGGGAAGTGTAAGCTACTGAAGCTTGCAAAACCCATCCCCTAAAGCTTTCATGTTTTATTTGAGCATATGTTTTGGAAGTGGTGGTGTTGACACTGGTGGCACTAATCTCCTCTTTATCTTGTTTTGATTAAAAGGATATTTGAATATTATTTTTGGCAAACTTTTATCTAGCCTCAAAGGGATTCCCTTGTAGCAACTACAGAGAAATGGCTATAATAAACACATTGCATGATACACTTACATCATACATTATAGCCACTGCTGGTGTGCTCCAAGAATGCAAAATACTCCTGTAAAAAATCAAATGAGCTTGTGTTCAAAGCCAAGCATGTGAAAATATAAAATTATTCTCTATCATTTTTTTTTGTTTGCAAACCAAGCTGTGTGAATTACTTCAGCTGTGTAAAGGAAACTGTGCATTAAATTATTAAATAATTCAGTTAGTAATATATATGGTTAGGAGACAAAAGGTTACAGCAGTTTTATGACAGACTGCTTTTTTTTTATAAAACCACACATAGCCTTTTCTTTACATCATTTTTACCACCTGTCCGATGACTGGGTTAATATTCTATCAAACCTTACTTTTTTATACCTTAAGTGGTATTAACAGTATAAAACTTAATTTTCAAAACACATAACAAAAATATTTGTTATCATTTTGTTTTATAGAATGTGTAGATGTATATAACTCTCCCACAGGTCGCGTGCAACATGTACATCCGTGCATACTTAGTTACCACAGGACAGCTTAGAGGGAGATGGTTCATCCATTTGATAAAATATCACAGTCAGGGAAGGTACTAGTGTTCTGCTGTCCTTTTGCCATTTTTTCACACTAAAGCAAAGGGCAAAGAGTGCACAGTAGACCACCTTCTCTATGTATTCGTGTATGACAAAGCCTCTGAGTTTTTAGGTGCTGGATCAAGCATCAGGTCTCTGTTTCAGCATTCAGCAATGTTAGCATATTACTTCTCTTTTTCATCCCTGTTGAATGTGTTTATAAATAATATTGACTGGGTTTAGAGCTTGCTTTCCTCAGACTCCATGCTGTTTATTTTGGTTCTTAAACATGGATTAAAGTGTCTAATTTTAGGTTTTAAATTGCATGTGCGCTTTCAATGGAGAGCAATGGGATTCACAGTTGCTCAGTAAAATCAGATCACTTTTATATGCACTTAATTTCACAGAATCACAGAATCACGGAATGTTAGGGATTGGAAGGGACCTCGAAAGATCATCTAGTCCAATCCCCCTGCCGGAGCAGGATTACCTAGACCATATCACACAGGAACGCGTCCAGGCGGGTTTTGAATGTCTCCAGAGAAGGAGACTCCACAACTTCTCTGGGCAGCCTGTTCCAGTGTTCGGTCACCCTCACCGTAAAGAAGTTTTTCCTCATATTTATGTGGAACCTCCTGTGTTCCAGCTTGCACCCATTGCCCCTTGTCCTGTCAAGGGATGTCACTGAGAAGAGCCTGGCTCCATCCTCATGACACTTGCCCTTTACATATTTATAGACATTAATGAGGTCACCCCTCAGTCTCCTCTTCTCTAAGCTAAAGAGACCCAGCTTCCTCAGCCTCTCCTCATAAGGGAGATGTTCCACTCCCTTAATCATCTTCGTGGCTCTGCGCTGGACTCTCTCTAGCAGTTCCCTGTCCTTCTAGACAAGCCATTTTAATTATTCAGAGCATAAACACATCACCGCCTAAAGCCTGCAGTACAGATTTGTTAATACTGAGTAGTATTGCTTAAGGAAAGAATAGAATCACGTGGTATAATATGGTGGAATTATTGGTTGCAATTTATTTTACTTTCCATCGCCTGAACATTGTGCTTGTGTGATTTTTCAAATAATTTGTATTTCAGCAGAAGTACTAATTCTTATATCTTCTTCCAAAGCTGCAAGTGACTGTATCCTGTTAGTCATCTGTTTTTTCACAGATGGGACCTTCTTTCTGTTCTTTAATTTCTCAGGGCTCATAGAGGAGGATGATGTTGTGCTTCCACTGAGTGATGCGTCTCTGCATTTGGCACCTCTTCAAAACCTTTCGTTTTGAGAAATTCAGAGTTCGTGTGACATTGTTCTTCTCATTTTTGTTCTTTTTGAAAAGTTATGTCTTAGGACTGGCTGCTGGTCACATTCAGGTATTCAGGTCGCATATGTTGCTGTGCTTCTCTATGTGGTACACACTGGTAACACCACTTCTCTTTGCGGACTGTTTCCTCCAGCTCGGAACTCCCCTGATCTTGTCCTTGCTGCTCTGTTTCATAAATTACTTCCACAGGTAAAATGTTCAATTGCTCTAGTTCCCTACATTGTTCTGTCTTGTTTGATACGTTGCCGTAGTTATACTCCTCCTCAACATCCATATCCTCAGACTCAAATCTCACATGAGCTTGCTTTTGAGTTTCAGAGGTTAGGAGGAAAGAGTTCAGGTTTTCTGCTTCTCTACATTTATGTTCCTCCTCCTTTGGTACATTAGAGAAGTGCTGTTCCCTCATTAAAAAGTGCATGCTGAGACTCTGAACACATGTTGTCCTGTTCTTGGTTGTTGATGTTTTTTTAATAGGTTACTTCCAAAAACAAAATACCAAAGTGTTCAGGTCAGGTTCAGTGTTCAGATTGTTGCTGTTCAGTGCTTGGTACCTCAAGGTCTCCTTTGCAGGGTGCAGTGTCAGCACTTGCATCCCTCTGTCTTTTCTTGTGGTTTGGTTTTCTTTTTTTTTGCAATAGATTGCATTCAAAAATGAAGTGTTTAGGGTTGCTAGTCCCAAAGACTGTTGTTCTATAGGAGGGCAGTGGCAGATTCTGAACTCATGTTCAGAAGAAATTTTGGATGAGTGGCAGTTATAAATATTTTTGTCCCCTCCTCTAACCCATCTCAACATCTTAACTATTAATGCCTTTGAATAATACACTGAACTCATATCCTCTCACTGTCTAAGTGGTCCTTGACTTCATCATCTGTGTAGCGAAGACTATGTCAGTCTTAAGAACCTGTATTAAGTCATGAGACCCAATAGGGACTATCGTGTTACACAGCAACAGCACTACTTTCCCTGAAAGCAGCAAGCCCAGTAGGGTGTTAAATTTTCAAACAAGCTACAGCAGTCCTGAGGACATTTCCTCTCTTCTTTATGGACAGTTGTCACTGCTAAGTCCTTGCTACATGCACTCTCCTTGTTCATACTCTCAAACACAGCACAGAGAAGCAGCAGAATAAACACACTTGCTTTGATGGAGATGGTGACATGGAGAAGAGAGATTAAGGATATATTAATTCTCAAGTACTTTAGTATGATTAAAAATTAGTTCATATTAAAATAAGAGCTATGACTACTGTCTGAAATTAATAGACTTTCTAGGTGATTATATTGAAATTCTTTCCATTAGTCTATATCCTGTTGGTTGAGTTGATGTCTATAAAACATTAAAAAAACATATTGATAAGTGTTAGTAAAGGAATTTATTTAGATTGATAGAATCTTTTATTACAATGTTTATAACAAAATCCTTAGCATTTACAGAGCAATGCCTTGGCTTCTCTAAGCTTCTTTTTGGTTTTAGATCCTTTATGGAAAGCTCTGTGGTTGTTTAGTTATCCACTTGACATGAAATAGTTTGCTGGTGTGCTTCTAGGAGCAGTCATTGTACGAGTTACTTATCTACTCCACAAAGATGCAGTTAAAGTATTTGCTATTCCTGCAGCACTTTTCGCAAGCAGTTGCTGTCTTTGAAATGGCCAGACCCTTGAACTGTCTAAACAAACCCCAACCTATATTTTGGTCTAATAAAGCTTTTTTTTTCTTTTCTTTTTTCAAATTTAACACCCAAACATTATGTATTTAGTTTATATATGTGGATTAGGTGTTTCATAGGTCATGTATATGTTTTATCTCAATCATGAAACCCAATGAAGCATCCTAAAGGTGATAGATGGTTTTCTGGCTTCTATTCAAAACTCTTGTTATAGCGTGGAGTACTTACTATGAATGCTTGGCAACAAAAAGGCAGAGATCCTATATTATACAAATACTTAAAAGCCTGCACCCAGAGACAAGAGAATGAAACAAGAGGTGGTTTTATAGATGTAGTCCCTGCTGTCTCCTTCACCTCTCCTGGGAAGTAGTTATGACATAATAGGATTTGAAGGTTACTCTTCAAATTTCCTTTCACCTTGAAGTGAGTAACCCATGTCGTGCACCACAGAAAGCTGTCATCTTGACATCTAGTGATGCAAAAATGGCTTGAAATAAGTCTTTCTGTTAGAAAGAATTGGAAATCAGACTTGCGAAAGTTAAAACTTAATTCTGTTTTCTGTTTTTTCTTGTCTAAATTTTCAAAACATCATTCAGGTTAAGAAAAAGCTGAACTTAAATACATGTGTGTAACAGCACATAACAGCTTTGAAAGCCTCCAATTTAAAGTTTTCTTGTGTGAAAATCAGTTTTGCTATATTATTTCAAAGCTATTAACATTTAATCTCATATCTTAAATTACTCAATAAATATTACAAGTAAATATTTGGGGGCTTTGTCCTATAAATGATTACCAGAGCCTTTTTTTGGCCTCCAAAAAGATAATTGGTCTAGGCAATATTCCTGTTAGAAATATTCAAGAATAAATTTATATGTGAACAAAGAAGTTTCCTAGAAAGAATTATTAATCTGACGAAGTGTATTTTAAGACAGTTGTAGCTGATTTTTGTTACAGTTCCTCCCAGCACAGATTTCTATTACAATTGTGGTTAATTGTTTAAAATGCAATTTTAAATCAACTAAAGATGACCCTCACTGTATTTCTTTCTTATTCTCTGTTGTCCCTTTTCAAATCATATTTATACACTTTATTAGCAGCGATCCTCCTTTCGTATAGTTAGTACAGCAGTACACTAACTCTGTAACTTTCTAATTTAATACCAGCTATTTCTCACTGGATATTGGTACGTGGGCATAGAATTCTTTGAAAAAGTAACAACAATGAAAGAGATGAACAATATCAATTTTACATCAATAATTTCCTTACTAGTTCTCTAATAGTTGTCATAAATCAACTGAGATGCATTACCTTCTGTATTTTCTTATACCTTCTTTCCCCTCATAATAAAGGGTTCTTCACTCTCAGAAGTCTTTTCAGTAATAGGTAACTGCAGACCACAGTTAGCCTTTTTTTTAGGTGAGCTTTAGTCTTTTGTTGGAGGGTTGGTTTTTCAGATCAAATCTCATCTGATTCTTTTTGCCCATCTCTTTTAGATACTAGTACAGGATAGAGATATCCAGAAGTAATCTTGCTGATAGATTCAGAGGGGAAAAAATAACTGAAAAGAATGTTTGAAAAGCATTTGCTCCTGTTTAGATCTGGCACGACTGATGTCTGATACAGAGGAGAGTAAAATATCCTCCATTATGAACCCACCTCATTAGGAAGGATCCATCCAAGGTAGCATAACACAAATTACAAGAAAACTCCTTTCCTGACTAAATTACTGAAGAGGACTTGAAGACTAGGTGGTCCTGATGTTTGTTCATAAGCAAAACACAGGAAAGCTTATGTTTAAAAGCTAGTGATACTGGTGACCTGAAGTGCCAAAAGCTCATAGAGCTTTTCAGCCTGCAGAAAGTAATGCAAGTTTTAAAAGACCTAGTTTGAACGGGAGGTTATCTGCTAGTGGTTGTATCTTGTACTGTAAAGTAAACAGGCTTTTATAGCATTACAAAATCTTTTGGCCACACAAAAACATAGTTAGATTTCTCCTTTAGTTCTTAGTTAAATAGTAAGAAATGATGAGTCTATTTTTGTTTTTATTTTAAAGTGCAGTCCAAGAAGGAATAAAACCCAATAAATCATTCTCTGTCTTTCTCAGCAGTATATTTAATGCTCTGAAAACTGCCCTTAATTTTGTACAGCAATCAAAAGTTTTCACTATCTTTCCATGCAGGAGCTAAAAATTCTGCTAAAAGTAAGAGGGGTTTGATTTTAAATAGAATAGCATCTCTCTTCCATCTCAACATCACTAAAACCAGCTATGGGAATAGAGTCAAATTCTTATTAATACACTTCAACTGTTGCAAAAATACAAGGACAAATTTGTTTTATTTTGTAGTGACAAATGTTTTTCCCTCCTAATTTTGTGGGAGTGTTTTTCCCCCTACAAGGAATAAATTGCACATTCTGGAAATAAGTTAGTCATTCAGAAGTTCAGAATTCATGAAGCTGTTCCAGCAGAGAATGGATACAGAATTGCAGCAAAATCTCAAGGTCACTGGGAATATTCTTTGGGGTATTCTTATGTGGCTTATCTGTGCTCACATGCCTAATTTTTTTTTCAGTGCAAAGAATAGCCACTTGCAGAGAATGGAAGCCTTAGCCCGGCCCTGTGCCATCCCTTATTCAAGTTCTTTTATGCTCCTCTTTTTAAAGAAGCTGTCAAGTTCTTTTCTGAAGCTGACAGGAAAGGCCAAATCTGCAGTACAGGAAGAGAGGCAAAAAAGAAACTTTTTGTGTTGATGTTTTACTAAGTGAGCTAAGGAGAATTTTAGAATCATGTAATTTACTCTGGAGGCATTTACTGTACATAGCTATAGTGATGGTAATTTCTTTCATTGTGGAAGTGAAAAGATAACCATCAATCAGTTGTCAATTGGTCAATTGCAGAAGTGATGAAAAGAAACTGGTAGGAACAATCACTTCTGTGGCTACCTAGACTATTTGGGGTTTTAAGGAAACTATGGGAACTGGAGTCTGTAGAAATGGAGTGAGGTTGAACTATAAAAAAATAATCTGTGCGGGGGTAAATGGATCCCCTATAAATACTATATTTTTTTTGTGCTGAGTACAAGTGCTGCAAAAACAGACGAAGTGGAGTTTGCACTGAAGGACCTTTGATCCAAGTGTGTTGAGAACTGGAGGTGTGATGTGGTGAGAGTATAGGAACTGTTTAAATGGAGGTTTGAAAATGGAAGAATTTTTTGTAGAAAATCAGCAAACAACCAAATTATTTCAAATATTGTTATATGCCCGGCAGTAACTGTAGTTATAACTTCACGTGTAAAGGAAAATATGATTTGTGTCGTTACAGAGTAAGAGAGACATTATTATATTTAAGTTGCAAAGTGTTGTAAGAAATAGTATGAGGCCAGGTATAGTACTGTTTTAAATAAATAATGTGGAAGTTGCTTTTAAAATGAGCCTCATGGCACAGAATGACA